>NC_060138.1:498038227-498341257 GCF_021461385.2 Schistocerca piceifrons | reverse complement strand
GTCAGTTCTGAAATTTGTTATATATTGATGAAATTTGTTATATATTATCATTAAACATTTTGATTATTTGAAATTCCTTTTGGTTGTAAATTATTTCAAAGTGAAGAATAATATGACGTAAAAACTCTAACCAAAACGTGGTACTATCATCAGTCTGATATTTTAAAATTCCTGTTGTTTATGCAATTATTTTCTTTGTATCTGATGTTGACTGAATTCTAGCAAGGACGTTTTTTAAAGATTGCAAATATTTCGTGGATCCGTTCATGCTCCATAGGCTGAAATTCCACCTTGTGCAGGGTGAATGTGGAACGCTGACGTCCATATGCTTCTTGATGGACACACATTGAGGCGATCTTGTTAATAACACAGGAATAGGCAGAATGTTAAAGAAAAATATGCTTTCGTTTAGTGTAATACATGCCGTATTTCTCACTGTTAAATTAAATTCATGTGCGTAACAGTGAACGAAATGTACGTTACCGGTACTACAATCACCTTTTTTTCTTCGACTGTTCGTTTTTTGCTTTCCATGACATTCAAACTATCAAAATGTCTCAGTTATCAGTTTTAGTCCTTCTCCTCGAAATTTATTTCCTTCCCCAAAAAACGCTAAACTATTTCTTCAATCAATGCGCACCGTAGAACAAGCAGTATCTGAGTGTGTTCCGTTCTGTTGTCATAAGCCATGACAGCCACAAAGGAAAATTTTCTAATTTCCGTACTCACCTCCTCATGCTATATTCGTAGTAGGAGCCAAGTAAGTCATTCTGAATGGTATTTGAAACACCAATTAAGACTGTATTGGTCTCTCTAAGTCATTCTTCAAATCTGAATCTAATTTAGATGCCAAATTTATAAAGCCTCTAAATAACCATTTATTTGCTGAACCGTCTTTTTCGTTGCGTCCATGTAAGGTAGTTCCAAAGTTTCCACAAAAGCAAATGCTATCTATTATTTTGGACGGAAATATCGCGCTTCTTTTTAACTTTTATTTTATGCTCATTTATTGAAAGTCTGCATGTTTCATTAAGTTTCTCCTTAATATTTAAGGTTCCTAAAAGTGACACTGAAACTACATTAACAACTAGTTTCGTTTGACTTCTCACACTTTCAGTTTTTCATTTTGCTTATGTTTTTAAACGTGTCTTTTATTCACGTTGTTGTTGTTGTGGTCTTCAGTCCTGAGACTGGTTTGATGCAGCTATCCATGCTACTCTATCCTGTGCAAGCTTCTTCATCTCCCAGTACCTACTGCAACCTACATCCTTCTGAATCTGCTTAGTGTATTCATCTCTTGGTCTCCCTCTACGATTTTTACCCTCCACGGTGCCCTCCAATGCTAAATTTGTGATCCCTTGATGCCTCAAAACATGTCCTACCAACTGATCCCTTCTTCTACTCAAGTTGTGCCACAAACTTCACTTCTCCCCAATCCTATTCAATACCTCCTCATTAGTTACGTGATCTACCCACCTTATCTTCAGCATTCTTCTGTAGCACCACATTTCGAAAGCTTCTATTCTCTTCTTGTCCAAACTAGTTATCGTCCATGTTTCACTTCCATACATGGCTGCACTCCATACAAATACTTTCAGAAACGACTTCCTGACACTTAAATCTATACTCGATGTTAACAAATTTCTCTTCTTCAGAAACGATTTCCTTGCCATTGCCAGTCTACATTTTATATCCTCTCTACTTCGACCATCATCAGTTATTTTACCCCCTAAATAGCAAAACTCCTTTACTACTTTAAGTGTCTCATTTCTTAATCTAATTCCCTCAGCATCACCCGACTTAAATTGACTACATTCCATTATCCTCGTTTTGCTTTTGTTGACTTTCATGTTATATCCTCCTTTCAAGACACTGTCCATTCCGTTCAACTGCTCTTCCAAGTCCTTTGCTGTCTCTGACAGAATTACAATGTCATCGGCGAACCTCAAAATTTTTACTTCTTCTCCATGAATTTTAATACCTACTCCGAATTTTTCTTTTGTTTCCTTCACTGCCTGCTCAATATATAGATTGAATAACATCGGGGAGAGACTACAACCCTGTCTCACTCCTTTCCCAACCACTGCTTCCCTTTCATGCCCCTCGACTCCTATAACTGCCATCTGGTTTCTGTACACATTGTAAATAGCCTTTCGCTCCCTGTATTTTAACCCTGCCACCTTCAGAATTTGAAAGAGAGTATTCCAGTTAACATTGTCAAAAGCTTTCTCTAAGTCTACAAATGCTAGAAACGTAGGTTTGCCTTTTCTTAATCTTTCTTCTAAGATAAGTCGTAAGGTTAGTATTACCTCACGTGTTCCAACATTTCTACGGAATCCAAACTGATCTTCCCCGAGGTCCGCTTCTACCAGTTTTTCCATTCGTCTGTACAGAATTCGCGTTAGTATTTTGCAGCTGTGACTTATTAAACTGATAGTTCGGTAATTTTCACATCTGTCAACACCTGCTTTCTTTGGGATTGGAATTACTACATTCTTCTTGAAGTCTGAGGGTATTTCGCCTGTCTCATACATCTTGCTCACCAGATGGTAGAGTTTTGTCAGGACTGGCTCTCCCAAGGCCGTCAGTAGTTCTAATGGAACGTTGTCTACTCCCGGGGCCTTGTTTCGACTCAGGTCTTTCAGTGCTCTGTCAAACTCTTCACGCAGTATCGTATCTCCCATTTCATCTTCATCTACATCCTCTTCCATTTCCATAATATTGTCCTCAAGTACATCGCCCTTGTATAAACCCTCTATATACTCCTTCCACCTTTCTGCCTTCCCTTCTTTGCTTAGAACTGGGTTGCCATCTGAGCTCTTGATATTCATACAAGTGGTTCTCTTCTCTCCAAAGGTCTCTTTAATTTTCCTGTAGGCAGTATCTATCTTACCCCTAGTGAGACAAGCCTCTACATCCTTACATTTGTCCTCTAGCCATCCCTGCTTAGCCATTTTGCACTTCCTGTCGATATCATTTTTGAGACGTTTGTATTCCTTTTTGCCTGCTTCATTTACTGCATTTTTATATTTTCTCCTTTCATCAATTAAATTCAATATTTCTTCTGTTACCCAAGGATTTCTACTAGCCCTCGTTTTTTTAACTACATGATCCTCTGCTGCCTTCACTACTTCATCCCTCAGAGCTACCCATTCGTCTTCTATTGTATTTCTTTCCCCCATTCCTGTCAATTGTTCCCTTATGCTCTCCCTGAAACTCTCTACAATCTCTGGTTCTTTCAGTTTATCCAGGTCCCATCACCTTAAATTCCCACCTTTTTGCAGTTTCTTCAGTTTCAATCTGCAGTTCATAACCAATAGATTGTGGTCAGAATCCACATCTGCCCCTGGAAATGTCCTACAATTTAAAACCTGGTTCCTAAATCTCTGTCTTACCATTATATAATCTATCTGATACCTTTTAGTATCACCAGGATTCTTACACGTATACAACCTTCTTTTATGATTCTTGAACCAAGTGTTAGCTATGATTAAGTTATGCTCTGTGCAAAATTCTACAAGGCGGCTTCCTCTTTCATTTCATCCCCCCAATCCATATTCACCTACTATGTTTCCTTCTCTCCCTTTTCCTACTGACGAATTCCAGTCACCCATGACTATTAAATTTTCGTCTCCCTTCACTACCTGAATAATTTCTTTTATCTCGTCATACATTTCATCTATTTCTTCATCATCTGCAGAGCTAGTTGGCATATAAACTTGTACTACTGTAGTAGGCATGGGCCTTGTGTCTATCTTGGCCACAATAATGCGTTCACTATGCTGTTTGTAGTAGCTAACCCGTACTCCAATTTTTTTATTCATTATTAAACCTACTCCTGCATTACCCCTATTTGATTTTGTATTTATAACCCTGTAATCACCTGACCAAAAGTCTTGTTCCTCCTGCCGCCGAACTTCACTAATTCCCACTATATCTAATTTTAACGTATCCATTTCCCTTTTTAAATTTTCTAACCTACCTGCCCGATTAAGGGATCTGACATTCCACGCTCCGATCCGTAGAACGCCAGTTTTCTTTCTCCTGATAACGACGTCCTCTTGAGTAGTCCCCGCCCGGAGATCCGAATGGGGGACTATTTTACCTCCGGAATATTTTACCCAAGAGGACGCCATCATGATTTAACCATACAGTAAAGCTGCATGTCCTCGGGAAAAATTACGGCTATAGTTTCCCTTTGCTTTCAGCCGTTCGCAGTACCAGCACAGCACGGCCGTTTTGGTTAATGTTACAAGGCCAGATCAGTCAATCATCCAGACTGTTGCCCCTGCAACTACTGAAAAGGCTGCTGCCCCTCTTCAGGAACCACATGTTTGTCTGGCCTCTCAACAGATACCCCTCCGTTGTGGTTGCACCTACGGTACGGCCATCTGTATCCTTGAGGCACGCAAGCCTCCCCACCAACGGCAAGGTCCATGGTTCATGGGTGGGGGGGTCATTCACGTTATAGCACTTCAAACCAGTACATTTTTTTACTTTACAGCTGCAAAGTCAAGTTTCCCACTGGCTTCACTTAGAATTAAAGCTACAAACATATTTCTTGTTATTTTTTATGCCTGGTTGAGATATTAGAATATCAAGTGTTGAACGACGTCTTTTCTTAAGCATAACCTTCTGGTGGAAAGGTTGCTTTGGAAACTTAAGCTCTTGAAGCTCTGTTAAAGTCGCAGGCCTTATTCCGTGGGGATGTAAGGTCAGGTTTAAAGTTTTCTGCATATGATCATCTTCAAGAATATGAACATCGTTTTTAAGCACAACAAACGTGCAGTAAAAGAACCTTTCCAAGCACCAGTACGCCAGGATCGGCACCGCGGGAGCAACAGTGCTCCCCCCCCCCCCCCCCCCTCTCGCTGACTTCGTGTGCGGCGTCCAAGCGTGCATGCGTACGTCCGTCAAGTACCACGCCGCTCGAACTGAGAAGCGCACAGTTCCATACAATGATTTTTTTGCCCTTTCGCGTACTGGGGGATATTTACTGAAATTAAGCTAAAGGATTCCCGTATATTGTACAAGTGTAAAGAAAGAATTAAAGGAAAACGGACTCGTCATATTAAATGTTATCGATGATATCAAGTGGAAACTAGGAGTGCTGCAGTTCCACAATGTCTATACGCGAGCCGCCACTGAACAGCTTTTCCGACGAAGAAGACGTTCAAACAGTGGGTCTCGAATGTCTCCATGACCAAGGAGCGGATTTCTGTCGTCTACGAACTGAACTACTGGTAGAATGTTCTAACCGTTCTTTGCGCTGACTAAGTTACTGTGCTGAGAAATTGTGCTTCGGGTGTGCCTCTTTCAACTACAATGCAGCATTTAATAAAAGTTACTTGACCTGCCTTAATAATGTGTAATTTACTTCTTGAAGCCCCTCGCACGAAAAATTTTCTGGTAATATTTTCATGTATAATAATAAAATATATTTATGTATTTGAATTGTCAGTTTATATCTATTCTGAAATTCAATATTTTAGCCTTATTTTGTTCCAGAACAAAGCACTGACAACCAACATGAACCTTTCACCCGCAAAATTCTGCTCAGGACTGGTCCGCAGCTCGTGGTCGTGCGGTAGCGTTCTCGCTTCCCGCGCCCGGGTTCGATTCCCGGCGGGGTCAGGGATTTTCTCTGCCTCGTGATGACTGGGTGTTGTGTGATGTCCTTAGGTTAGTTTGGTTTAAGTAGGTCTAAGTTCTAGGGGACTGATGACCATAGATGTTAAGTCCCATAGTGCTCAGAGCCATTTGAACCATTTTTTTGCTCAAGTCTGAGGAGCATAACGGATAATGCCCATACGAAGACTCGTAAGCCTGCCGGTCAGACCATAGTGACGGGAATTGTTTGTGTGCACATTCAGAGTGAGCAAACTCTATTTGCCTGCTTTAATGCCCACACATTGGCAGCAATGAAATGTAGGTAGTTCGGAAAAATCTACACGAGGGGCAGTAATAAAGTTTTAATTATGGTTCCGGAATAATCAAACTGTGACCATGAGGCCTGGTAATGGTGTTTGTTCTTTCGTGCGACAGTTTTTTGCAATGACTGATTGAAGATTTTGGTTGTAAAATTTTGCTCTTTAGCTCTTCAGGCCAATGGCCTTGCCGCAGTGGTAACACCAGTCCCCGTTAAGAACTGTCGACGGTATATGCTGTGTCTCTTGTTTGGAAATATATTTCTTACATTCACTTGAGATGTCAACGGCCATGCCGCAGTGGTAATACCGGTTCCCGTCAGATCACCGAAGTTAAGCGCTATCGGGCTGGACTAGCACTTGGGTGGGTGACCATCCGGTCTGCCAAGTGCTGTTGGCCAGCGGCGTGCACTCAGCCCTTGTGAGGCAAACTGAGGAACTGCTTGATTGAGAAGTAGTGGCTCCGGTCTCGTAAACTGACATACTGCCGGGAGAGCGGTGTGCTGACCACATGGCCCTCCATATCTGCATCCAGTAACACCTGTGGGCTGAGGATGACACGGCGGTCGGTCGGTGCAGTTGAGTCTTCATGGCCTGTTCCGGGCGGAGTTTAGTTTAGTTTTTAACAGTTCAGGGAATGTTCCACTTCAAAAATCTTCTCGTCGTCATTATAGAAATGCCTGTCACCCAATGGTTCCTTCATCCAAGGAAAGAAGAAGACGTCATTGGGTGCCATGTCAGGAGAGCACGGGAGGTGCAAAAAAAATTCTTCCCCGAAAGAGGCAGCAGGTGTGACTGCGTCCTGTGACAGAATGAGCTGGACGTTGTTCAAATGGTTCAAATGGCTCTAAGCATCTGAAGTCATCAGTCTCTTAGACTTAAAACTACTTAAATCTAAGGACATCACACACATCCATGCCCGAGGCAGGATTCGAGGCGCCTAGAACCGCTCGGTCACAGTGGCCGGCCTGGACGTTGTCATGGAACAAAAACACCGTCTTGGGCAGGTTTGTAACCACCTGTAACTTCGTCAGGAGATATCGTGCTCTTGAGACGATTTGTTGCTTACGAGCATAATCTGTTAGCACCACAACACGGCAGTCCCACAAAAACCCTCAGCATCGCCTTGCCCATTGATACTTGAGACTTCCCCTTTTACGGCAGTGGTAAATCCACATGTTTCCACTGTTTGTTTTGCTCCTTCATCTCAGAATCCTTCATCATTGTACGCCTACCTCTCGTCCACGGCTACAAAGCGGCTAAAGAAGTCATTTGGATTGTCCTGATACCGCTGCCGCCTCGGTTGCATGGACTTCCTGAATGGCTGTGAGCACTCGCGGAAGCCAGCGGGCGGCATCATTTGCCATGGTCAGAATGTCGTACGAAATGCTGAATACTGATACATGTGTCAGGGTACATTTATGCTGCATCCTCGCGCCTTGCACCAAGGGATGGCGGTTATCGCTGAAACAGTCGGTTTTCGGCTATATCGTTTTTATTTTTTTTCACGTCAGTTGAAACGGAGTGTTAAAACCAGGTTTTTTATTCCTATTATTTTTTTGTAATAAACGCAGGAATTGAACAAAGGTTGAAAAATATTGACACCCTGTGTTTCAAGGTACATACAATCAAAGTATTAAATTAAATAGGCAATAAAAGAAACTTAGTCCATTAACCGTTCACTGCTGTTCTCGAAAATAGATAAATGGTTCAATGCTACAAAAACAACACCTTTATTCTCCTATTGATTCTAACTTTTTGAAACTTTGCTCAAAAATCATGCTGTAATCGGGGATCATACTGCTATCTGGCCATTATGAATAGTCAGTGCTGAAGGGTGAAAACTGAGGTGGAAGAATTCTGTTTTTCGTGATAGTTTGTCCGTTTAGAAGGGCTATGAGCAGTTCATGGCATATTATGTAGATACAGGTAGCAGATCAGCTACTTTCTACTTTTGTTGTATACTACGAGTGAATTGTTGTTAAGTTCTTAATTTATATAATTTCCTTGCTCATTCATTATTTCATGGAAATAGCAAACAAATATTTAATCTTTTAACGATATCAAGCGTTGTATTTCATGGTTACGTCACTTCGTAAAAACAAAAATGGTGCAAATGGCTCTAAACACTATGGGACTTAACATCGGAGGTCATCAGTCCCCTAGACTTAGAACTACTTAAACCTAACTAACCGAAGGACATCACACACATCCATACCCGAGGCAGGATTCGAACCTGCGACCGTAGCAGCAGCGCGGTTCCGGACTGAAGCGCCTAGAACAGCTCGGTCAAAACGGCCGGCTCGTAAAAACATTTCCAGACTTCGGCTGGTGCCATCCTGCAGTGTAATGGATGTCCAGCGACGACAGTGAGAAACTACTGTGTAAACCAGGTGGGGGCTTTATTCATTTTATATAATAACGCAATATTTCAAACCAATGGAAATTTTACAAATAAAAATTATTGTTTTTTAAAGAAATGTTTATTTAAAAACGAAGAATTTTAGCACTGCATTGCTAATTAATATTTCGTTTTATTACTCAGTTATTAGTAAAAAATACACACCTGTTACAACCGAGAAAAGACAAATACCGAAAAATACCTGTTATTTAGAACTAAAATACTGGTAATGGTTTTCCATCCCTAAAGGCACCTCGTTGCTCGCTGCTGGCACATCGCACCTCACTCCCAGCCGGTAATATCGGTGCATTTACGCTGCAGCCTCGTTGCTCGCTGCCCTCCGGGAACAACTACCCTTCAGGTGTTTACCTATTGAGCAGAGTGCTAGCAGCGTCAACTTCGGCACTGCTTAAGTGATCTTGAAGTAGCCAATCACAGCCAGAGTTTCAGGATATACGGCGATAGTCGCAGCGCGAAATACAAACCAGCTTAATATCATCACCTGGCGAGGATCGTAGCGAGCAGTGGGGCGAGCAGAGGTGGTGCAGGTTAAATGGACCTTCAAGACGCAGCGGGTTTGATCCATCATCGCAGGGCCATGCCAGCGAGCAGCAAGGAGCGAAATGCCAGCATAATCCCATCCTTTCTCCGTCACCTTGGTTGTGGTACACCGGGCTTCCAACACCTGGGCCTTCTCTTCTCGCACGATTCTTGGCTCTTCACCGGAGGATGGTCTGCTAATTTGTTCTTAGTCATTCAGAAGTTTTTCACTGCACTGAGAGTGCTTGCGTCTCCTGACCACTGTGTCACACGATAGTCCATTGATACCATATTATTCCACAAGCTCAGCGTCCGTTTTCGCAGCTTTTCCTCTCCAAATGCAGAAAATGAATTACCCCAACGATACCCCACATTATCAATGGGCTGTCTAGTATTATTTTGTCTCCTCCAGTGGCATATTACGCTACAATGGTGTATGAAATTCAATGTGTACCAGTGCAGCAGGCATGTAGTTGAAAACAAACAAAAAATAAGTATGTATCTATTTTTTGAGATAATAAGTACAGCCTTAAGATAGTCCCTTGTCAAGAAAAATGTAACTATTCCGCAGCTTTTATAATTATATTTATGAAATAGAATTCTTTCTTATTTGCATTGCCGGCCGCGGTGTTCTGGCGGTTCTAGGCGCGCAGTTCGGAACCGCGCGACTGCTACGGTCGCAGGTTCGAATCCTGCCTCGGGCATGGATGTGTGTGATGTCCTTAGGTTAGTTAGGTTTAAGTAGTTCTAAGTTCTAGGGGACTGATGACCACAGTTGTTAAGTCCCATAGTGCTCAGAGCCATTTGAACCATTTTCTTATTTGCATTCACTGCAGAATCTCCTTCGATAGCACAGAAAAAAAGTTTTACAGTCCGTCATATCAACAATAAATCAGTTAAAATGTTAATAAGGCTCATAAATTATATGTAACTTCAGTTAATTCTATTACAATAAATAATCTCTTTAATTTGCGACGCTCCTAGTTTGCAGACTATAAATGAAACGGCGTAACTAACGAATTGTGTTTCTGTAGCGTCGTGTAGTACAGTGAAATAAATACACGTAAACATCTGCACCTTGCAGAATAGTTCCTACTCACACAGTATTTTCTGTGGGGAAACATTATTAAACCTCTGTGATTCTTAACGTAGATTACTAACAGTTTTGGGCTGATAGTCATTTTCGATAGGTTATTAATCCCTCCACTTCAATAGCACCTTAAACAGGCGAGGTATTACGTGAGAAGTATGGATGGGATCTCCGATAAATAAAAAGCAACATTATCTTCTGCATCACGTATTACGCATTTAACCTATTCTGGCTCCTTATTCATGAAAAATAATACTAGGTCTACAACTTTGCTTCCGCCGTTTTTCCTCGAAGTTCGGGGCTTTATTATGAAAAACTTACAAAAAATTATGATTCATGGTATTGACCATCGCTGGCCACTACATTCTCCCATCTTTCGGATAGCATACGAATCTCGTGGCGGAAGAACTGGACGGCTTTTGTGGGGACCCATGAATCGAATCAATTTTGCACTTGTTCATATGATCGAAAGTGCTGGTCAGCCAGACTGTATGCCACTGATCGAAAAAGGTGGTAGTCAGAGAGAGAGCAGCGTATGGAGAATACAGCGGGAAGGATAGGACTTCTCATTTCAATGTTTCCATGATAATTTTGACGGATTTTGCTTTCGATAAAGCTGTCCTGTGACTGTCTTCGTCTGTTTCAGTAGCTACGAAAACTTTCTGTCTTCCACCGCCATGCCGGTCCTCGACATCAAAATCACCGTTCTTAAGGCGTTGAAAATATTCTCTGCACATTTTTCCACTAATAGTTGCCTCACCATTGGTCTTATCCAGCATTTTAAGAGACACAGCCTCAGATTTCTTCATTTTAAAGCAGAAAATTAAAACTTCCATCAAATGGCGAGAAATGGGTACGAAGTTGACGTACTTAATCGAGAATAACATTATGGCGCAATCACAAATCGACTAATAATTTTATGGAATTATGTTTACAGATGCCTAAGTTTATTATATTACATCTATGACCAACCACCCGAATCCCACTTGCCGCTACTGCCGTCTATTGCAAAATGGGCGAAAGCAAAGTTGTAGACTTAATAATTAAAATTCCATTTTACGTATTACGTAAAATTTACATTGTAATCCAGCCGCAAATGCCACTTTTACAAATCAGAGCAGCTAACCAGAATGATATGACCCCGAAGGAAAACAGTGTAAGAAAATCAAGAAACACGGAGACAGAACTATTCTTAGTTTTGGGAAAAAGATGAACTAACGTATGTACCCATGTGATGTATGGTGAAACGTATGATCATGGTTTCTTGTGTCAGACTCCGTTTGATCAAAGAGGAATATACACTAAAGCGCCATATAAACTGGTATAGGCATGCGTATTCAAATATACAGATATGTAAACAGGCAGAATATGGCGCTGCGGTAGGCAACGCCTTGATGACTGGAAACATGTTGCCTGGTCGGACGAGTCTCGCTTCAAATTGTATCGAGCAGATGTACGTGTACGGGTAAGGATACAACCTCATGAATCCATGGACCCTGCACGTCAGCAGGAGACTGTTCACACTGGTGGAGGCTCTGCAATGGCGTGGGGCGTGTGCAGTTGGAATCATATGGGACCCCCTGATACGTCTAAATATTATTCTGATAGGTGACACGTGCGTAAGCATCCTCTCTGATCACCTGCATCCATTCATGACCACTGTGCATTCCGACGGACTTGGGCAATTCCACCAGGACAATGTAACACCCCACACGTCCAGAATTGCTACAGAATGGCTCCAGAAACACTCTTCTGAGTTTAAACACTACAGTTGGTCACCAGAGTCCCCAGACATGAACATTATTGAGCATATATGGGATGCCTGGCAACGTGCTTTTCAGAAGAGATCTCCGCCCTCTCGTACTCTTACGGATTTAAGGACAGCCCTGCAGGATTGATGGTATCAGCTCTCTCCAGCGCTACCTCAGACATTAGTCAAGTCCATGTCACGTCGTGTTGCGGCACTTCTGCGTGGTCGCGGAGGCGCTACACGATATTAGGCAGGTGTACCAGTTTCTTTGGCTCTTCATTGTATTAAGAGAGATAACAACGAAAGGATTTTAGATAACTAGTACTTAGCCGACGTCGTGGTCATTGGAGACAAACACTAGATTGGATGCGATGAAGCTGATTGATGAAATCGGCCGTGGGTTCTTTGAGGAACTGAGGAAACTTACCAGATTTGCTTTGAGGTGATTAAGAGAAATCATAAAAATCTTGAATTAGGACGGCCTGAGTGGAATTTTAAGTTAGTAACGCCCAAACACCATGTAACGTTTCTGGTTTCATTAGCTCTGTTCGTAATTGCATTGTTCACCATACCTCTGCAGTTAACTGTCTATAAGATGTCTAGCTGTCGTGGGTTTCTCATGTTGGTACCACAAGACCACGTACCATACAACATGAAATGTAGCTTAAGGCATAATAATGTGCGAAACTATTCTGTTTGTATTACTCGTAAACTGCAGATACCCTGGTAATTCACGCAGGAAGACGGATTTCTTTAAACGCGAATGATTTCTTTATTAAGCAGTTACAGTCAGAAGAATTATGAGGGAAAACTCCTAAACTCCATCGTAAAGGTGCATGACGTATTTGTATGAAAAAATTATAACTCAATGCATCCAACTTGAGGCGAAACAAGCGCTTTATCATAGTGAGAAGTACAGAGCCGAGCGAGTGTGCCGGAGCTTACTCCGGTTCACTACCACCAGCGCCACGTCATCATAACGCGCCTATGCTTAGTATACAAAGGATTGGACTATAATCTAAGAGTGAAATTAAAAATTAAAATAACTTTTCCAAACTTCGTCATTGTATGGTTCAGTATATTAATGTTAACATGGTAAGGTCTCAGAATGATCAAATGAAAATGCGAAGCAAAATATACGATCTTAAACAAAGTGGCGCAGAATAATGTGACTACACTGCTAAAAACTGTTCAGAATACGCAAATGTATGTCACAATTAAAAGTTACAAGTCGCGACTTGATAAGAGCAATATTTTGGCCAAAATCGGCGTTTTTACAAAAAACTGAAGGTGCTAAACATTAGACTCAGAAATATGAAAATTCGTATTTAACCTCTGTTACATGTACAACATACATTATATACGTGACACCAATATTCTACCTCTATTAGTTTTCAAGTTATTTACTAAAAATCAAATTTGGAACGAAAACGTTCTTATACACGATAGATTAAGTATCATTTGTATTTGTAATAGGAAATTCTAATTACAGCACTCGATTACGTTCATGCAATACTACAGGTGTACCAAGTTTCAGGAGTGTATTGTAAATAATAATAATTACAAGGAATCTTAAAGAGGCAGTTCAGAGGTCATGTTCTGCTGTCGGTTCCGTTCTAAAAATTCTAGCCAGCAAAGTTACATGCATCGAGCTAAAACAGCTGCCTTATGTGCTGGCATTGGTGACGCCACCTTAAAAAAGAATGCATAATCGTCTGTGATGCATCCACAATGCAGTTTATCACTGTTTATAGTTCACGATGGGTGTCCAACATGTGTTGTTACTCGTTACGGTAACCCGCAGACATGTATTCAGTGTAAGGCGCAACTGTATGTAGTGCCCGGAAAATCGAACGATTGTACAATTTCGCAGCAGATGTCGTCGCCCTGAATGTAAACTGGAGCATTAAAGCCACAGGAAACTGGCCAAAATTCTCCACAAAGGACTGTTTCTGTTTGTATAATAGATTTGAGGAACATGATATAAGACAGCGTGGGAGAAGAGAAGGTATATGAATCAGCACCCGTTTGGCAAATTGCCAGAAAACTGACGACTCTAAAGACGTCCTTCCACTTGTGAGTGGAACAGGAGAGGGAATGACTAGCATTGGTACGAGGTACACTTCGCCATGCGCTTTATGATGGTTCGCGCAATATGTGTATAGATGTAGCTTTATGTCCGTGAGCATCTAAATAACAGATAATTTCGTCGTTGGACTGGAAGGGGTGGTCCTGTACCACCGTCAGTGCGATCGCTTTGTACTACTATGGATTTTATTTTACGGGGTTACATGCTTTTGTTGATAACTCCGGTAAAACCTGAAGAGGAATTGGTTGTGAAGTCCTACCTGCCTATCTCTTTACACAACAGACACAGGGATACATGGCATGGTAGAAAAAGTTGACAGCTTTAAATATCTAGGGGGAAATAGCGCAACTGAAAACTAGCCAACAACATCAGGCGAAAAAATATGGGTAGTTCTTATCGTAGAACACATGCTATACACCAAAGAAAAGCCATCTCAAGTTTAGGTAAAACTAAGACACTACAACACTGTTATTAAAAAGGAGTCTCCGTGTATTGTGAAAATCTCCGAATGACAGGGATATCAGGACTACGAAAAACTGAGAAATTCGAGAGAAAAATGCTCCACAAAATAATGGGTCAAAAGATCGTGGACAGGCATTATAGATTACGAAGAAGGTAAGAACTACACCAGGAAAATACACAGTTAATCGAGCCAATTAGGAAAAGAAGAAAATTTTGTTACGAATATCGATTTAGGGTGGTTGGCATGAGGCTCGCTCGGACAGATTTTTAGTATACTTGACAGCAGACCCAAAGTTTGCGACTAACGATTCAGAGAGGTAAGAAGGGATATTGAACGGGACGCATTAAATCAAAGAGACATCTCAGACCGAAAAATGTATAGGTCAGTTATCGACAGTTGAAAAGGCTTCCACGACGAACAGAAACTGAACAGGGGATAGACATAGCAAAGAAGACTGCCAGAGAAAGAATGCAGAGATTTGGTCTAGGCTTCCAGTAAAGTGTAAATATCAGCTAGCTAACGTAGCCTCTAATGGGCGTCACAGAACATACGCAAGGTGCTCTATTCATCTTGACCACCCCAATTAAGTTTTTGCCCAGAACCTAAGTAGCAAATATATCAAGAAAATATTGTTTAGCTGTCAGGGGGAGATTAACCGGCATGACTGCCTTTCTTGTAACCTGGTTCGCTGGGAAGATATCAACAACAGTGCGTCTGTTTTACATAGTACCCCAACTTCTTTTATTCGGTAAGCCACTTCCTCTCCTCAGGAACTGTTCAAAAACATATCACAGTGAACCATTCACGCAAGCACGACATTATTAAAAAACGTAACACAAAATTGTCTGTGGCTCTCCTGTACTGCCACACAGTGCAGGTAAACAGGGTAACGTAACCTGTTCTCTAGATGGAGTTTACAGTAAACAAATGGAAACACAAAGAAAACCCGAAGTTCAGTCAACCGCCCTCAGCTGAAGCTTCAGTAAAGTACATTGCACACCAATAAAGAGAAAGTAGAAATGATTGAAGACAATTTTGTGTTATGGTTTTAATAACGTCGCGCTTACGTGAATAGTTCACAGTGATGGAAATTTACAACGTTGTCAAAAATAGATGATGAATTCCAGAACAGCTTAATTAATAAAAAAATGCGAATGGTACACGTAATTAAAACACTCCTATATCATTAATATCAAGATATATCCAAAACTGCAAACTGTTTAACGACGTCAAGAAAGCCGGTCTTGTAAACGACTAAAAACTATTCCACATCGTCATGCGCAGTGTATATTAAAAAATATCAAAAGACTGAAATTTTCATACTACAGTGAACATATAAAAAGTGACGTCCGTTTCTGACATGGGCGTGCACGATGGATACATTATTTGAAACGTTAAAATGTGAAACTGTAGTTAAGTTTCCGAATTCAGAGGCGAAAACAGTCTTCATACAAAATAATAGATTCGATGGATAAGAAATCTGAACTTCCGAGAATTTAATATTCGACCTTCAGTTTCATAGTGGTGAATAAACTATTGAAATGATCTCTAATTACACTAAGTGCTCAATAGTATCCGGACACCTCGCTGAAAATGACTTACAAGTTCGTGGCGCCCTCCATCGGTAATGCTGGAATTCAGTGTGGTGTTGGCCACCCTTAGCCTTGATTACAGCTTCCACTCTTGCAGGAAAACGTCCAAGCAGGTGCTGGAAGGTTTCTTGGGGAATGGCAGCCCATTCTTCACGGAGTGCTGCACTGAGGAGGGGTATCGATGTCGGTCGGTGAGGCTTGACACGAAGTCGACGTTCCAAAACATCCCAAAGGTCTTTTATAGCATTCAGCTCAGGACTCAGCGCAGGCCAGTCCATTACAGGGATGTTATTGTCGTGTAACCACTCCACCACAGGCCGTGCATTATGAACGTGTGCATGTTGAAAGATGCAGTCGCCTTCCCCGAATTTCCCTTCAACAGTTGGAAGCAAGAAGGTGCTTAAAACATCAATGTAGGCCTGTGCTGTGATAGTGCCACGCAAAACAACAAGGGGTGCAAAGCCCATCCATGAAAAACACGACCACACCACACCACCACCGCCTCCGAATTTTACTGTTGGCACTACACACGCTGGCAGATGACGTTCACTGGACATTCACCATACCCACAGCCTGCCATCGGATCGCCACATTGTGTACCGTGATCCGTCACTCCACCCAACGTTTTTACACTGTTCAATCGTCCAATGTTTAAGGTCCTTACACCATGCGAGGCGTCGTTTGGTATTTACCGGCGCGATGTGTAGCGTATGAGCAGCCGCTCGACCATCAAATCGAAGTTTTCTCACCTCCCGCCTAACTGTCATAGTACTTGCAGTGGATTCCGAAGCACTTTGGAATTCATATGTGATGGTCTGGATAGATGTCTGCCTATTACACATTACGACGCTCTTCACCTGTCGGTGGTCTCTGTCAGTCAGCAGACAAGGTCGGTCTGTACGCTTTAGTGCTGTACGTGTCCCTTCACGTTTTCACTTCACTATCACATCGGAAACAGTGGACCAAGGGATGTTTAGGAGTGTGGAAATCTCGCGTACAGACGTATGACACATGTGACACCCAATCACCTGACAACTTCCGATGTCCGTGAGTTCTGCGGAGCTCTCCATTCTGCTCTCTCACGATGTCTAATGACTATTGAGGTCGCTAATATGGGTGGCAGCACAATGCACCTAATATGAAAAACGTATGTTTTTGGGTGCGACCGGATACTTTTGAGCAAATAGTGCAATAATTCTGTATTACCCTTCTGAAAGCATGGATCGTAAATTAGATTCCATGCCACTGATTGAGGATTCAGAATTTTCTGCAATTAGTGATGAAAAACTACCGTCCAATTCTCGATGCTATCCGTTGGTTGCCTCATTCTTATTCTTATCTTACTACAATCTTCCAGGTCTACAAAGAAATTGGAAAGAAAGAAAGGTACCTTTGAAAGCACGAAGTGAATGTGAAGTGGTTGTGTCCATTATGACAATATAACCGCGATAGTGAAATAAAGTGACCGAAGGTATACAGAACGATGTTGTTGATAGCAGCGATAATGATGACGACAAAAGAAGCACCTGCGTCGTCAAAACATCAAACACAAATTATTCAAACACCGTTTTGGTGTCTGTTACGTATGAATATTTTCCTCGATTACTGTAGGTTTACAAGACAACTACTATTTAGATGAACATGAATAAATACAATAGCTAAAATCACAACATTTTTGGCGTGCAACAAAAAATAATTTCATAAGAATGTATCATCATGTCGAGAAATTAATCAGGAATCTCGTACAGCGTGTATTTCCATCACTTTTTGTGACAAGAGTAACGTTGATAGTTTTGACATATATATTAGGTTTTATGAGGGAAATGTGACGTATGACCACACGTAGGCACCAGCTTACAACGGAGGTGGTAGGTATCTGTGAAAGAAACTTAGTGTTTAATATACATACCATGTTTTTGCGCAAAGTGATCCGCTTCTTCACCTGATTGAGACTGGT
This sequence comes from Schistocerca piceifrons, assembly GCF_021461385.2. Taxonomy (NCBI): domain Eukaryota; kingdom Metazoa; phylum Arthropoda; class Insecta; order Orthoptera; family Acrididae; genus Schistocerca; species Schistocerca piceifrons. The sequence continues at coordinate 498,323,448 of NC_060138.1, read as the reverse complement.
TCTCTTCACGAACAAAAATGTACCTAAAACCTTCTTTCGCTCCGCTACTGTTACGAGGACTTGCCAAAGAATATTAATCGGAACTTCGGTAACAAGAGAGAAAAGAACTGTAAAACAACTGAGTATCGAAATAATTCAACCAATGACACGTGAATTTTTACAAAGTATAAAAATTCCAGTTACCGCCTCTCAGATACTCAGTTTGGAACAACAGGAAATGCCGCGCTAATGTTTTTTTCAGCAGCGAAGTCAACTGGTGGCAGGACACGTCTTAGTGGCTGACGCTTCCGGAAACGTAAGAAGACGAGTTGTTATTGGTGCAATAAGCAGCGCCGCTATCATTGGTTCAAATGGCTCTGAGCACTATAGGACTTAACATCTGAGGTCATCAGTCCCCTAGAACTTAGAACTACTTAAACCTAACTAACCTAAGGGCACCACACACATCCATGCCCGAGGCAGGATTCGAACCTGCGATCGTAGCGGGCGCGCGGTTCCAGACTGTAGCGCCTAGAACCGCTCGACCACCCTGGCCGGCCCGCTATCATTCAGATACCTCAGGTTCAAAACGCAGCGCCATGAAGAAGAAGGAAGACCCACACTGTAAGGTGTCAAGATTGTGTAAGCCCATAGGGCCTAAACACCAAAGACGAAGATAACGCGACAGAAATCGTAAAAATTAAAATACGCCTTTCCAAAAAGATTATGTGACACTAAACGTGATGGAAATGTGCAGAAGACGGATGGAAGGGAACTTAAAAAGTACTGCGTCCCGTTCACATCGAGATCATTATGGACAGAACACTACCCCCGCTGTTCAAGGATGAAGGCAGAAATAAGCCATGACCGTCCTGAACGGAAAATCAAGTCCAGCTTTCTCCCAATACGAGTTGGATGTAACTACGAGTCACCTCACTCCGTATGCGTCAGATACAACAAACAGACAAACATGTAATAATTAGGCAGTGAAGAAATAACAAGCTAATGCAAGCAACAATGGCGAAACAGTCGATGACGATGTGTGGAGAGCTGGAGAAGAGAATATGAAAATCTCACTCGGCGCGCATGGGCTACAGCACATGTAGTCTTGTAAACCTGTTGGTGGCTGTTTCCCAACTTAATAGACCACAAGTGTCTTGTATAAAATTCTTCGTTTCTACTTCCACTACATAGCTATGCTACGTTGTAAACAATAATCGTTTACACCCTATATATACTTCACGTTGTCTCTGAGTTCGTAGGCGACGTAGACTTTATGGAAACATAAAATAAAATGTGGTTTTCTCATCATAGTTGCGTCACATGCTTGGTAAAACTTGGGTTTTCAAGTTGCATTATTAAAGTTAATGCAGCAATAGTAATAATAATAATAATAATAATAATAAAGTTCGCAGTAATAAAGTTTTTGGCTTGAAAGCTCCTTCTGAACAAATGTTTTTGAGATAATAAGTAAATAAGATTTTATGGCAATCTGTGTCTTTTCAAATGGAGAGGCACCGCTTTTCCTACTGAGACAAAATGACCCACAACCCACTTTTTTTTTCCAAAGAAACCAAACTAGCAGGTAATGCAAATTGGAAACAACTTTAAAATAATTAGAGCCTTGCTAAATGTAATGTTTTGTATATGAAAGATACACGAAAATCGTTTTATATGAATTTTCTTACACTAAAAATTAAGCAAATTATTGAAAGTTAGTTGCTAAATCAAGTCGATGAAACCAAAAAACATATGAATAACAAAAAAACCTGCGTTGTTATACGTATGTCTTCTGCTGTTCATAGATATAATGAAGTGAGCTGATATGTCCTTTTGTTACCTGAAAAGACGTACCTATTACATACAACGTAATTTTTATGTAATTTACGTAACTATAAAATACTTTTTGATTACCGGTCGTGGACGCTGAATAGCCAGACCCAAGTGCAAGAACAGTTTGGAACACATGTAAAATGGGCCAGCGCAGTGAACGAAACGAAGAACTGGATACTGAACTAACTAGGAGCAGTCGGCAGTGGAACTGCGCCAGGTGGCCATGCGAAGAACGACGAGTGCGGCCGAGGGAGACCGAGACTGAGACGAGCACGCGACGGAGGCTGGAACGAGAACTGCCAAAGTGATCGCCGCGACCGCAGTGAACTAGTGAACTATGAACCGATCGTTCCTCGCTCCCGGGAACTATAAGGAGACCGCCGCGACCTAAGTGAACTATGAACCGATCGTTCCTTGGAATTCATTCCTCGGTCCTGTCGTTCATCTTGGTGAACCGTTCCTTTGCATCCGTTCGTTCGCGAACTACCCATCTCTACACCTAACCCTCAGTTATAGGTGAAACAGAAACACGACAGGTCACTTCGCAGTTCTCTTAATGTGTAACACGGAGCAATGTTGGAAGTGGCTGCCGCGATGTAGGTCGGAAATGCGAGATTTTAAATGACTAATGGTTGAAGTGCGTTTTGTAGCCCTGGATTTAAACTCATGTCCTAAGCTAACAACAGTCTCGTGATGCGCCATGTATCTGAGAAAACGGCAGTCGGCAGTCTGCAGTCTGCGGCAGAACTAAAATCGCTATAATTTTCTTCACGGTGATTATAGTTAACCTCTATGAGCAAAAATTCAGTTTCAGCGCTAAAAGCAAACTGTAAATTTTCGCTAGCATTCGTTACAAGAAACTACCCTCACACTGTTTACACGAGCTGCTGCATTACCAACCGATGAGCAGCCCTCATTGGCACTTGATTGCAGATTACAGGCAACACCGGCAGATTAAAGATGAAAAAAGAATTGTAAGAAGAAAAACAAGAGCACAATAGAGAAGTCAGTATTATGATTATGAAAATGTGGCAAAGAATTATAAATTAAAAAATGCAATAACATAACTAGCTGAACAAAAATAAGAATCAAAATATTTTGATTAGATACAGTATTAAAAAAAATTCACTACATTTGATGAGATTCGAACGTACGACCTTCTACACGTCATGTTTATTCGCTAACCATTGTGCTATGACACAACACTGTGTTTCGAAATTATATTTATGACATCGGTGACCCAGCCAAAGTGCTGCGAAGCTAATCTAACATAAGCCGATCTCTGTGATTATAATTAACTGTGTATGTGACACCGAATTGCGTCTTGTGCGAGGTATGCAGTAGTGTTTAGTCAGTGTTGTGTGTGAAATATGTGTATTTCTTTAGCATTGTTTTGTGTGTGTGTTACTTTTGTGTGATGAAATACGCAATAGAAGTGCCACACCTATGATTTGGAATCCAAACACATCAAGAAAGAATGTTGACAAGGAACTGGAAGCGACTGACAAACTGTACTGGCAGTTTTGCAATGGCGAACAGTTCGTGTATGATGTTGAGCACTCTGATTGGAGGAAACCAGCACCAACACGTCACATGTTAACTATCAAGTAGTTTTAATGATTGCAGTGCCTTGTTCACGATGGCAAATATGTAACTCGCGCACCAGCTCAAAACGTTCATTTCCTGAGAAAGAGATTGAATTATGTTACAAGTGTAATGTCCACACACATGAGGCGAGGAATGTGCAACCCCTTTCACACAAGGACAGGTAGCATTGCTTCCCTGGCCAGCACGTTCGCCTGACATGTCAGCTATCAATCATGTCTGAGACATGGGCGTTCAGCAACTTGTTCGCCACATTCTTCAGGCAACCTCTGTTGACTCTTTTCTGGATTAGCATGTAAAAATTTTGGAATGGGATCCCTTAGCAGCGATTTCATTCACCTCATGACATTTTAGAGACTTTGATTGCTTCTCATGACTGCTTGATATCATATTCACTTATCACAGTCCAACATCATAACACATCTCAGTGAAAAAGAAGTAAGATTAGGGATTAGCATCCCATCAGCGACGTAGTCATTCGAGACGGAGCACAAGCTCGGACTGGAGAAGAGTGGTTACAGGAATCACCAAGGTTCAAAAAAATGGCTCTGAGCACTATGGGACTTAACATCTATGGTCATCAGTCCCCTACAACTTAGAACTACTTAAACCTAACTAACCTAAGGACAGCACACAACACCCAGCCATCACGAGGCAGAGAAAATCCCTGACCCCGCCGGGAATCGAACCCGGGAACCCAGGCGTGGGAGGCGAGAACGCTACCGCACGACCACGAGATGCGGGCCAATCACCAATGTCTTTTTGAGAGGAGCCAGAGGGGGATTTAAGCCGTCGTCCTCCAGGATGCATGTCGTCTCACTACTATGTCACAGCGGTTGGTCAAAATTCGGGAATCCGAATCACCTGAATATTGTCATGTACCTAATCTGTGCTGTAAAGTGAATTTGAATCACATGTACCCTTATTTGGTTTTGCATATGGTAGTGTATTTGATGTAAATGAAACAGGACTAGCTCATTTCACAGAAGAGACAAGTATAAGCATCTGTTCTCAGCCATATAATAGAATAAATGGCAAATAATGTTTTAGAAAAATTATTGACTAGCTTTCTGCAAAAAGTTTTTCTTGAATTTGAAAAAAAAGATACGCACAGTATTTTCTGTTCTACACATCAGTAGGTACAGCTTTACTTCCAAACACATAACATGGTCACGTATTAATGAAGCTGGCAAATGGAGCAATAGGTTTAGTTGACAAACTCTGGAGCTCATTAACAGCTGAGATCAACAGCTTTGGAGTTTCGTCTCATTACTAGTGTCAGCCCAATTCAGTATGTTAACATATGTATCCAGTCTTTCATCGCTAACGTAGTATCGAATGATATTTTAGGGCGAGGTTTAATGCAAAAATGTGTAAAACACAAATAAATGTGGTGATTGTAGACATCTTCTAGGCACATTTTAAAGGTTGCAATTTCACTACAACTTCATCCTACACATATTCCATGATGAAATTTGATATAAATGATCCAATATTTTTGACAATAATAACGATAATAATAATACTAATAACAATAATAATGCTAGTAAATGTATTAAAACACGATTTCCTCTACGTGTAGTGTAAAAGAACATACTTCCTGACAGCTTAAAACGAAGTTTTTTTATTTATATGTGTACTCAGCTGTAAATGAGCAGTATCTAAAAAAAATTATTATGTCAACAGCCCGAAAATGGATACGTTTCACATCACTTCAATATGTCCTGGAAATATTCTCAGAGTCAAATAAACATTTATCTAACATGCGGGATCTTTAAGTTTAGAATTATCTAAGTACTTTCCGACAGATTGAGTTACAAATTCGAATCGGCTTTTCTCTTCTGTTGCTCTCGTCTGTAAAGAGATAGCTACGAACGTACTGAAGAACTGCACAGTCATCTCCACAGCCAAGTGCAGCATGAAAAGCAAAAGCAATTGATGTTGAAGGTAATTAACGACAGAACAGCTCCATTTGGACATCGCCCACGTCCTGGGTGAAAGATTTACTCAGCGTGGGTTCTCGATGAATTACTTATCGTCAGTCTAGATCGCGCGGGCGTTCAGTACATATTGACCTTCGCTAGGGAGGGTGCTGTGTGAGTTCGTAACAATGGCAGCTGGAGCCGCCGTAAGCTCTGTTTCTTCACGCCTTGTCGAATAATACTCATGTTCTGTCACAGCCACAAACGCAAAAACTATGGTTCGTAGTTCAGCATACACTACCACTGTGTAATAATTCTTAAGCTTTGAGAAAGAATGAGTTTCGAAGTAGGTCTTAACTACCCGACAATTACAACTTCGATACATCTGTCATTTCCATAGCGCAAATTGGCGGGCACGTATTCGTTATTATTTTAATTGTATCTGTTACTGATAAAGTGGTTGGGAAGGGAGTGAGACAGGGTTGTAGCCTCTCCCCGACGTTATTCAATCTGTATATTGAGCAAGCAGTAAAGGAAACAAAAGAAAAATTCGGAGTAGGAATTAAAATCCATGGAGAAGAAATAAAAACTTTTGAGGTTCGCCGATGACATTGTAATTCTGTCAGAGACAGCAAAGGACTTGGAAGACCAGTTGAACGGAATGGACAGTGTCTTGAAAGGAGGATATAACATGAACATCAACAAAAGCAAATCTAGGATAATCGAATGTAGTCGAATTAAGTCGGGTGATGCTGAGGGAATTAGATTAAGAAATAAGACACTTAAAGTAGTAATGGAGTTTTTCTATTTGGGGAGCAATATAACTGATGATGCTCGAAGTAGAGAGGCTATAAAATGTAGACTGGCAATGGCAAGGAAAGCCTTTCTGAAGAAGAGAAATTTGTTAACATCGAGTAGAGATTTAAGTGTCAGGAAGTCGTTTCTGAAAGTATTTGTATGGAGTGTAGCCATGTAAGGAAGTGACACATGGACGATAAATAGTTTGGACAAGAAGAGAATAGAAGCTTTCGAAATGTAGTGCTACAGAAAAATGCTGAAGATTAGATGGGTATATCATATAACTAATGAGGAGGTATTGAATAGAATTGGGGAGGAGTTTGTGGCACAACTTGACAAGAAGGGACCGGTTAGTAGGACATGTTCTGAGGCATCAAGGGATCACAAATTTAGCATTGGAGGGCAGCGTGGAGGGTAAAAATCGTAGCGGCACACCAAGCGATGAATACACTAAGCTGACTCAGAAGAATGTAGGTTGGAGTAGGTACTGGGAGATGAAGGAGCTTGCACAGGATAGATTAGCATGGAGAGCTGCATCAAACCAGTCTCAGGACTGGAGACCACAACAACAACACCAACACTGATAAAGGACGTCTTCTTGTATATCATGAGCTGCACTTGGAAAGTATTTGCGAGACCGGTATTGTCCGCAGCTCGTGGTCGTGCGGTAGCGTTCTCGCTTCCCACTCCCGGTTTCGTTCGATTCCCGGCGGGGTCAGGGATTTTCTCTGCCTCGTGATGACTGGGTGTTGTGTGCTGTCCTTAGGTTAGTTAGATTTAAGTAGTTCTAAGTTCTAGGGGACCGATGACCATAGATGTTAAGTCCCATAGTGCTCAGAGCCATTTTTTTGAGACCGGTATTCGGGCATATAGCCCATCCTCAGGGCATATACTGTGTACGTCTACCTTAAACGACGTTTCTGTCAAGTATAAAATCTTTATGAAGAGCAAAATTTTATGAGTCTCTGCTATACGTATATCGTCGTGTGTACATATTATATGTTACGTATTGCTGTTTTATATTTATATTATTTTGTTCTTTTAATTTTTTCCACTGAGTAGTTTAATAATATAGTAAGGGTGCTTAGCACAACAATGTGGAACCTAATAAAAACAGCAAAAACTACGACTCCCCTTCAGTTTCTGAACTGAGCGAGGTGCAGGGATGGCGGTTATCGCTGAAACAACCCTGTTTTCGGTTATACCGTTTTTTTACTTCAGTTTAATCTGAATGTTAAAACCGCTCAAAATAACCAGCTTCTGACTTAACCGATTTTCGGTTTTTCACTGCTGTTACTTTCAGTAATAAACGCTGAATTCGAAAAAAGATTGAGAATTCGAACAAAGATTGAGAATTCGAACGAAGAGAGAGAAATCTACTGAAGGTGAAGGAGTAGGACATTTCGATCGATATGGGCATGAGGCTGTGCCAGAAATCGATCTCATTTGTCTCCAGATGGCGAAGGCGAAGGAGACGAGCGCGGTGACTACGAGAGCAACCCGTCGCAAGTTGGTGACTTTCGTGCATCATGGGTAGTATCAGTTTTTCACTCTGAAGCAACCACAGAATTAAGGCTTCAGTCATTATCCCAAATTTAGTGCACGTGAATAAAATTATAGATATATGGGTTAAATTTGACTTGTCTTGTAAGGATCATCGTTGATGTTTTCTTCTTAGGTTGTTTAGTTTGTTGTGCCTCATCCCCTTTTTAAACTTTTAAAGCAAATGGAGCACTGTACTTCATTGCTACCAGACTTTGTAAAATACTTCCAAACTAGGGATGGTGCCATTCTGTTATACAATTGGTGTCTAAGGACAAGCGAGAAACTATCATATACTCCAGGCGCATGCAGGTCTTGCACACTGTACGTACACGCTTACCGTCTAATAGGCCTCGCCGCATGACAATAGGTACATGAACGTCTTAGCAATGCTGTACCAATATTAGAGGTGGTCAGAATTGTTCTTTTCAGAGATCAGATCAGAACTGGTTCAAATGGCTCTGAGCACTATGGATGGGACTTAACATCTGAGTTCATCAGTCCCCTATAACTTAGAACTACTTAAACCTAACTAACCTAAGGACATCACACACATCCATGCCCAAGGCAGGACTCAAACCTGCGACCGTAGAAGTCGCATGGTTCCAGACTGAAGCGCCTAGAACCGCTCGGCCATACCAGCCGGCAGATCAGAACTGGTCACTCACTGGAATGAACTAGTTCTTTTTCATGACTCACCACTCACTCACACAATAAGTAAAAGGAAGGCATATTGACTTTTTAATTCAGGTCACTAAACCTGTATTTTTATGTAGTTTGGTCCTATTTTGAAAGAACATGTAAAGAGAAGTAATAATTTTGTGTTATATACCTATTAATTTTGACATACAAAAGTTTTAAATATTGTCTGCTGTAAACATTATAAATATTACAACAAAATTCTTAATACTTTTTATCAACTGGAAAAATTTTAAGAATGAAGACTGGTTCTTGTTACATTTTGATATTTTTATTGCAAAAAATACAATACAAAAATTATAGCAGAACTGTAATTAAAACATACCTACAGTCAGTATTACTACATGTGTACCCCAAAGGAAAAATTAATCAAAATTGTCATTTGTAAATAAAATCTGTCCCATTTTAGTCGATGTGAGTCTGTTTCTCTTCTCACTGGACATTTGTCCTGCTTTTGAAAATATTCGTTCACTGGGCATTGATGTTGCTGTGATGCATAACACTTTTAGAACCAACTAATACAGCGTTGGCCGCAGTTTCCCACCAGTTCAAGGGGCTGCTGTTTCAAGGCAAATATCTCTCCGCTAAATATTTGTCCCAGTCGACAATTGCTGCACTTTCCACATCGTAACTTACTTGAAGCCAACAACAGTTTCACCAAACTCCTCCCAGGTTGAAGTCTCAGGTATTACGGCGGTAAATGGTTGGGAAATGAGGTATGTTTTTCTTGTTGACCAACCAATTTTGCAATAGCCTTCATATAGCAATTCTGAAATGTTTTGTCAGCTGAAAATCCTTGCCGTTGAATCGGAGATCTAGTAATTTTGCCTGACCAATCAATTCGTTCCTCGAGATAACCCCAAACCACTCTGATAACCCTTTCAGGAAATTATAAACCAATGACTCCATTTCTTGAGGACAATCTTTATTTTCGTCTTTAAAAGATTTCAGCTGCGGGAAGATTTTCATTTTTGAATGTGAGACTGTTTTCTCTGAGGACGCGTCTTTGATTACCTCACCGAAAACTTTCAAAATCTGTAAAGCCTGTTACATTATCTCCAAGTCTGTATCTTTTAAGTATAATGTGATTGAATTTCCGCCTAAAATAGCGATGTAAGAAATTATGGGATCTTTATTGAAAGTAAATCTTTGCAACAATTCATGAGTAGAGTTCCACCTGTTTGGGACACCTTGTTTCAGTTTCAACCGATCATTTTTTTTAAATTTTCTTGCATCTCAGCAAGTTTGCTCAAAGCACAGGGTCTCTCCTAACGGGTCTTTTGACCTCATCAATGGTTTTCTGTACGGACTTCTGAATTGCGTGTTACACAGGAAGGCTGAAAGAATGTGCAAAGCATGGGATATGTGGAAGTTTGAGAAGCATGGAAGTGAATTTCATAATTGATGCATTGTCTGTTATTATGTAGGTGATTTTAAAATCATTATTGTATTTAGCAGTAGCAGACTATACCCAGTTTGAGATGTTTTCTGTAGTGCGTCTGTCTTCTGTCAGCACTGTAATTCATTCTTCTCATATACGAAATATGCAGTGAGAGAATAGAAACTAATGCTGTTTACACTCGTCCACGCATCAGACGTAAGGCAGACTGCCTTTGCCGTGGCCAAATCATTTTTTATTTTATCGAAGTGATGATACAAACTAGGAATTAGAGAGTGTGATAACGTTTTTCGACTTGGTGAATTAAAATTTGGGCAAAGCATATATAATTTTTCTTAAATTCTGTGTCTTCAACTACAGAGAAAGGATAGTATTCTTTGCAAATCATTTTTATAGGCTGTACATCTAATCCCACACTTCTATGTAATGTGTGCGACTTTATAGTATTTATCTATTTACTTAGTGGTTGCTGTAAATTAAAAGTTGTTGGGAGTGAGGGCATCAAAAAAGGGAATAAATTAGAACCTAGTTCAGAACCTGACGACATTGATGGACTGAATACAGCTCAAGGCCCAATTTGCCATTCTGACAGGATACCTTCACCCTAGGTGGAAGCAGACATCAGAGAGGACGGTTCACGAGAACTGGTTTCTCGAGTTTCTGCATCGATTGATTGCGATCTTGATCGGCTTCCTGACCCACATCGTTCCATAGGTTCTGTAGGATGCTTCCATTTTAGATGTCCCTTCAGATTTGATGGTGAGCCGAAGCCACGGAAATTATCTGCTGGCACTAGGGGCATTTTCTTTTTTTTTCTCATTTTGGTATAATGGAATAGTATATCTCTCGTAATTCTTTTAGTCCAAGGCAATTTGTTTAAATATTGTTATGCAGCATTGAAAAGTACACTGGAAAATAAAAATATTTACTGTTAACACAGACATTTTGAACTGTAGAAGCTTAAAGTGAAAAAAAAAAATACATGCAGCCCATTCTATATTCAGAAGTTATAGAGGAGGGCGTAGGACGTTATAATGCGCGAAACCTAGATCCACAATCGTGAAGTTTGTATCATATGCGAAAAAAACTGAAAAAGTCACAGTGATTAAGGAACTCGCGAAGACAAGGCTGACAATATGCGAGGATTCACTGCTGAGAGTTGAAAATTTTGAATAACATGATATCCGAAGTTGGGTTATATAGCGTGTTGCGAGCTAACATCCTAAAGATGTTCGGGCTCACATGCGGTTCCTCTTCGTCGAAATATCTTGGCTCAAACTCGTCTAGGGGTTGAACTGCACGTGTCGCATTACACGCCCAAAATTAGACCTTGTGACCCTTTGGTTGAATTGTCTGGCTGGCGGAAAGTTTGGGAAATACAAAGTTAACATAATATACAAAAACAATAAAAATAATATCGGGAAATAAATTAACGACCCATAAATGATGTAGGCCACACAGTTGCGATTTGGTTAGAATAATGTTTATTCAGAAAGCGAACTAATAGCGAAAGTAGTCGTATTTAGAGTTACAGTTACACTCGAGTGCATATCCATTTGATACAGTTCGATCATTCACATTCTCATCGCGAAATACAAGCTATCTACGCGAAAAGTTAGAGTTCACACCAGCCGCGCGTCTGGTCACCGATCAGTCCCGCGATATCACACAACGCGAAATTATCTAATTCGTTTCACTTCCTAGCTGCCTAAAGACCGACTGTCGGCTTTCGCGTCTCAATCCGAACTGTACCCTTTGGTGTCTAGACCAGAACTGTTCACTTTGGTCTCTCCAGCCGAACTGTCCGCTTTCGCGTATGCACCAGCACTGACTCTCTGCCCGTCCCCGGTCGCGTATCCGGCGCGCCGAACATCCTCGCTCAACTGACTAGTGCAGTTCCCTTTCCTAAAACCGTCCATCTGATTGGCTACAGCTTATTCCACATTATCTTACATTTTAACATATTTAAATAAACAAACTTAAACACTTTCACGTTCTAAATGAAGTAACAATAATACAAATTGTTAAATTCTTTTACATAAAAACCAATACAATTTCCTTCTTAACTTTGAATGTCATGGCCAATAGCCATGCACCAACGTGCTTTCTGATAAATAAATAAAGAACAAAAGTAACTATTATGCACGCAACTTTACAACAAATATTCTATTACGTAATGATTCAATAAGGTGTCATGCTGTCATCGTTCAATGTGTTTTGTGTGGAGGAAATGATGATCTGATGTGGAGGAAATTTACTATATGTTTTAAACAAATAAAGTCACAGAGTTGATATTTAGAACGTTTGTCTTTTTAATGATGCTCTACTATATGAAATATCGATCGCTGACATCGACCAAAGCATTCAGACTTTAGCATTCAGGTCTTTGTTACAAAACGTGTTAATTTGACTTTAAAGTAAATCCTAAACTATTATAGATATGATCAATATTCAAGTTTTATTGCCATCACCACGAAAATTTATGAAGGAAGGTCGATTAAAATTACTGTGGCTTCGTTCCCTGCGTTACTACAGAATTAAATAGTTTCCATAAATGTTTCCCTTTATAGCCGATCTTAGGTCCGCCATATTTAACACTGCTATGTCTCCTCGGCCACAAACGGTTTCTACTGGGTTTGTCTATGACGTTGGTTTTCGTATGTCTCACACACTACAGCGCTCAGGCCTCAATAGACGCCTGTGAGGTTCTCCATCTCGTGGTGAATCTGCGCCCTTTGTGACACGCGGTCCTGGACGACAGGGTTCGTTTCACAATTCCTGTAGGCCGACTCTTTCGGCCAAATATTTAAATGCTCGTTAACTCACAGTGTGAACAAGTGATTGCAGGATAATGATGTGGACAACGGCTGGAAGAAAGCAGTGCAGCCGGCCTGTGTGACCGAGCGGTTCTAGGCGCTTCAGAAGAGCTAAAACAGTTTATGAATCTCGGAGACACTGCACATCGGATTTACAGACAACCTACTATCATTGAAAATAAAATTTATTACAAGCAAAAAGCAGAGTCAATCAAGCTGAGAGAAATGGTAACTAAGGAAAGCCAATGCATTATAACATAAAGACCAGATGCTTTTGGAAAAGCTTGTGTGATCTGAAGAATATAGGCAAAGTAGAAGCTGCAGCTGATCACCTTTATCCCATCCAAGGAACTAGACCAGTACTTGAATTTACCGACTACCATCACTGAACCGCAAACAAAACATAGACTTGCTGATTATTTCACAGAGGTAAATAACGGTAGTGGCGAAAAATTCTGTCTTGAGGTGACAACGCCGTCGAAAAATACTTCAGGTCGGCATAGTACAAATAATCAAGCTTATTGTTGACCCACTACTGCTGACATTAACAACTGCACCCTAGCTCTTGAAGCTCTCGCCCGGACAACACAGGAGAAATACTTGTTCCCATCAGAATACAAGCACTAGAGATCCGATTGCTAAGAAGAGTAGCTGGAACATTTTTAATGATATTAATCTGTCCAGGTTAAACGAATACTTAAAAAATTAAACATAATATACAGGTTTTCTCACGACAAATGATTAATATCCAGTGATGACAGGAACGATCATTTGAAGCATAAAACTTCATGTGGACTTTTGCTCTATTCTGAATGGTTTCCGAGACACAAATTATTTAATGTACATTGTTATTTATTTTCTTTATTATTCAATACATTGTCATTGTTTACAATGTACCATAGTACAGTAGTACAGTAGACAAAGTCGAGAACAAATAATTTGATATAGGACATGTGGGCTATCAATTCGGGAAACTACCTCAAATTGGCTTTCAACACACCTCAGCACATGCGCGTTACAGAAGATTTTTCATTATTTTATCACTCTCTTTGCACAAACTATAAGCCCTAGAGAAAGAATGAATAGGATCTTTTTACACGAAATTTAATGTAGTTTAATTTTGCATTGCAACACAGTTTCGCTACAGGCTAGATTTCGAGTTATAAATAAATAAATAAATAAAATGAAAATAAAATCTACAGTAGTAACTTTAAATGTGTTCTATCTCAGAAACACTTTGGAATAGTGCATATGCCCATATTTTATGTTTTGTTTCAAATGATCGGTCCTGTCATATCCCCGAGTATTGACCATTGTTCCTGAGACAACCTGTGTGCATGGACTATCATATACATTGAAATAATTACGTGTTAAACATACCATTACTTTTATAAAAAGCTGAACTCAGATGGAGAGGTGTTCAGTAAGGAAGGCAAGTTGCCACTGTATCCCTGTGCAAAGAGCGCATAGAACAAAGCGACGCCTCAAGTCGCCATCTGATCTGCTCTGCGATCTCATCCATGAATATGGTGCAGAGCAGCGAGCTACCTTGCAGTCTGATCCGTAACAGCAGTGGGGACAAGTGAGCTAGTGAGCTAACTTGTGTTCAGCCGGCCGAAGTGGCCGTGCGGTTAAAGGCGCTGCAGTCTGGAACCGCAAGACAGCTACGGTCGCAGGTTCGAATCCTGCCTCGGGCATGGATGTTTGTGATGTCCTTAGGTTAGTTAGGTTTAACTAGTTCTAAGTTCTAGGGGACTAATGACCTCAGCAGTTGAGTCCCATAGTGCTCAGAGCCATTTGAACCATTTGATTTAACTTGTGTTCCAATCACTGAGAATGGTTGGGATCAGTGAGCTAGTGGACAGCTTGTGGTCCGATTTGTGAGAGTGGTGGGAGTGCCGAGCTACTGGGAGTGGCGTGCTGTCTCGATCACCTTGCAATACACTCCTAATGCACGGTGGTTGAAGACTGCAGCTTAGGTGGCCACGGACAACGCATTCAGAGTGTAATGCTAAGTCCAAAGATAAGAAGTAACAACTCGCTGAAAAGTATGTAAACGCTCCATGAACTTCTGAAGTCTGAGGTTTTCTTTTTAAATGAAGTGCAGGGACACAGTGCTGCAAGTTTTTTCTCCGTTAATGTACTGCTGTAAATAGCGAATATGTTATTTCGGTAGCTTCGGCGGTCAGTGCAGCAGATTGAGAAGGGAAAGGATCTGGGTTCAGTTCTCAGCTGAGTCGAATTTTCTTTTCCATTCCAAGATTGGTTGTTATGTTGTGCTTACTTCCATACTGTCATAATTGGCATTACTATTGAGATAAATGAATAGGTACGGCCTGACAGCCAATAAATTGGGAAACAAGCGGACTTTTATTTTATGTTGTTTTTATGGATGAGAAAAACTTCACATACTAACAGGGTATGCAAATATGCAAGTGCACATGGTCTATAACATATTTTTTGTATCTTGGGAAACGTTTCCTTAAGTATGTGGAATGGGGTGATGCTGGATCTGACTCTTTGAATCAACTCAGGAGCGGGTTCTCCATCTCTAATCAATACTTATTTCAGATGTTTGTTGTACATTTCGAACTGTCGGCATCGTTATTAAAATAGAACTGATCGCTTTTTCCACTTTCTACAACTACTTAATACTGCAAAACAATGGAAATTTTATGAATAAACACTACTCGTCCTTTAAAAAAAGTTCTTTTTCAAACCAAAAAAATAACCACTGCTGCCATGGCAATTACATGCAGGCTTTTCCACTCAGTTATTAGTAAAAAATGGAAAATACCTGTTACAACTGAGACCGAACAGATACCGAAGAATACCAGTTAATCATAACTAAAATACCGGTATCGGTTTTAACTGGCAGGATTTCCCCATCCCTAGCGAGGTGGCGCAGAACGTAACGCAAATTACATATATTCGAGAGTAGTCGATATCCTATGAGGCAATTCTTATTACTTTTTATCCGTGGTTTCTGTAAATCACTTATAGCGAATACTAGAATGGTTCCTTCGGAAACTCACTGACGGTTTGCAGACAAAGCCTCATCCAGTTCGACTTTATGCTCTGCATCTAATGACTTCGTCATCTGTGAGAGGTTGCAGGCTAATTCTTCTTCCGTCCTTTTCAGTGAATGTTGTTAGGGCGTGCTAGTCAGTTGTAACCGTTTCAGAAACGAAACACAGGTTTCGCACAGTATAAAGAGCAGCACCGTCGCAAATTCCTGTAAGTACTACGTTCGACACAAACGGAAGGGTACTGATTTTTATACAAACACACTTTTCCAGTGATGGACGACTCGGCGGTACTCCATGTTGTTGAAGTTCGCATTTTGGTTGTTCAGGAAATGTACCACTTCGGAAACCACCTCAGTGTCACTTTGGAAATGCATGCCACACACTTGTTCCATCATCCGAGAACAGATGAAGAAGTCGCTGGCTGCCATGTCAAGGAAATACGGAAAGTGAGCCAGGAGGTGAGCCCGAAAGAGCAGGTTGTGTGACTGAGTCCTTTGTAGAATCAGCTGGGGCGTTGTTGTGCAGAGAAGACAGACCCTTCGACAACTTTCCGACACAATTCGTCTTCAGAGCCTCGTGTATCCGCAATAGGCAATTTCAGTAGTCTGCTCTTGTGACGGTTTTCTCCTTATGAGCATTATCTGTTAGCCATGACAGACACAAAAACACTCACCATCATCTTGACTAAAGATGGTTGGGTCTTCGGCCCTTTTTTGGTAAGTGTGAATCCACATGTTTCCACTGCTTGCTTTACTCCTTTTTCGAGAGGTCATAGTGAGGCACCCATCACTCTTCCATGGTGACTAGTCGGCTAAGGAAGTCATCTCGACTGGTCTGATGTAGCTTCAACATTTCCACTATTGCCTCGATCCGGCGGAATTTTTGAATGAGTGTCAGCAGAAGCAGGATCCAGAGAGCGGGCGATTGTAAAATGATATGCAAGATTTTCTGGTCCATCACTGATTTTTGCGTTTTTCACTGAAGCCTCGAGTGTGATACGCCAGAAATAGAGCACTAGTCTGCCCTTCTCTTATGATTCCTGTCAAGGGCACCCATACGATGGTTTGTAGGGGACGGGAGGAATGGGAAGGTAGAACTGGGTGGTACGGAGTATATTTAATATTTTGGGAGACGAACGGTGACTTGTAAGGAGCCATAAAAAATTCCATTTCCGACCGTGTTAAAAACATGTGTCATATCGACTTTAAATCATTTTTTTTTTTAAAAGAAAAACGCTTGTCCCGGGTATGGGCGCCCTTGATTCCTGGTTTTTCTCAGAGAGATGGTCTGCTGCTTTGTTCTTCGGTATTCAGACCCCCTCTGAGGACACAAGGTGAATTCTGCTGTGTGTTGGTGGTGGTAGAGCTCACATACAAATCTGTGACACACACACACACACACACACACACACACACACACACACACACACACACACACACACACCTTTATGGAAAGCAACGGTGATCAATGAATCTCAGGCGTTATGTAGGGATTTCCTCACGTATGTCAGTCACATAGGCAAAATCATTTCAGATAAACGTCGTCAATTTAGGCCGGTATGATGGAAAGCAACACTAAAGAGAAATGGGATCAAGCCTATTTTTATTTCATCATACGACAAAAGTTCAAATCCCACGGAATGGATTACGAAAGATCCTGAAAACTTGCGCAGAATATACTGCAGCAAACAATATACCACGTTGGATGTATTTCTGAAGGATTTACAAGATGCAGTTAAAGAGATTCCATACAGTATCAAGTTATTGTTCCTCTTGACTGTCTTAAAGAACCCTCAGTCATCGGACAAACTGAGAGAAGTAGTAAATGTTCCACCAAATAGACAACAGGATAAATAATCTGTCAGTCAGGTGTTTAACAGAACACAAGATGCAGCACGCAAGCGAAAGGAATGTACTAACAAGAAGGAGGGGCTGCAAGAGTTTGTTGTGGGTCAGAAAATACTAGCAAAATTGTTCATACTGTCGAATATGCAAAAAAGGGATACGTGACAAATTCTTTTCTGTATATTACCGTCCATTGATAATAAGAAGAATCGCTCAGGCAACCGGAGTCAAGCTAGAAGCCATTACATCAAGAAAACGGTGGGTGTACACCATATTAGCTACATTACACCATTCTAGGAGTAAGAGATAAGATACTGACAAAGGACGAGCACTTTATGGAAAGAAAAATGTTATCCAGACAGAAATGAAGTATTTAATGAGAGGAAGTGAACAATTTAATGTATGTAGCATCGATCAGTGATGTAAGATTATGATAGGTGTAAGAAGGGGTACAATGTCTTGGATTAAGATTAAATGGATAGAAGAAGAATGAGGCAATCTCTGAGCATGCTGATGTTTTTATTAAATGAGGTGTAAGTTACAATCATGAAGGAGATGTGTGGGTACTGGTACACATCAGTGTTGGCTAAATGCACTGATGAAACTGGGGCATCAAAGGGAAATGAATGTCCTAACAGTGTTCTGTTGAATGGCAGTGGGGAAAGTAGCAATGTACTTCGTATCAGGTTGACTGCATCATGGAGAAATTGCACACTGCTTCATGATAAGTAGTATTGGTATTTTAAGAGTTGTTATGTTTGTCCTTAGTTGATAGGTGTAGTAATTTTTGCAATGGATAATTGAAAATGGTCAAATATATGTTTTATTTGTTAAAGAGATACTAGCAGTATACAATGGAGTTAAACTGATGCTTTACTCAATTTACATGATTGGAAATGGAGCATAAGAATGAGTAAATGTATGTAAATTACGACAGGGATACTCAGTCACTAAATAATGTAAAATAACATGAAGTTTTTTAATTATTATGAAAAACCAGGTTATTAGGATAGTTTTGTTATTGATCTGTTTATGTAAACTGTGCAGAATCTCGAGTATCAAATGGGGCCGAGATGGAGACTTGGTCAGCATGTGTGCAGAGACTGACCCATATAGCGGCAGCGGGTATCATCACGGCTACTTACCATGTGGCAACAGGTTGAAGTGGATCTTTCACTGAGGAGTGACTGATGGAAGAAGGAACAGTGGACATGAGTTGCCTGGTGGGCTAGTGCCACGGGTGGGAGTCGGAGAAGAACAGAAGGGTGGCTCTGCATCAAAACATGGGATGCCGCAAGTGTGGATGTGTACAATGGGGAACTCCTAAGCAAGGAGACTACTTCTGATGTACGCTTTATGGACGGCAGGAAATGAACATTTTTTCCTACAGCAGTTCAAGCACTGGTCTGCGTAATGTATGATGAATTATTGCACTTTCTCTCCCTGTGAGAGATTTAGGGCACAGATAGTCTTTACCAATACACAGTACTGTGCTACTTGGCTATTACTCGATTTTCACGCTCTTTCTGCTATGAAGAACACCCACATGCTATCCTCCATAGAAAAAGGCTCGATAAACACATACACTTCACTCTAAACTCATGGATAGCAACCACGTATTGATATATGTACTCCACAACCGAAACCTCTTCACCTCTCAACGAAACCATTAACACCTCACTGGCATTGTACAGTCGGGTTAACAAACACAGAAAACATCCATCAATAATTTGGCGACGTCTGGGAGAAACTACAACCAGTTTCTGCGTCCAGAAGCACTAGCTACCCCACACTAATACTGAGAAGACACGATGTCTGGGTCATATCCACAACTGAGAACTTTTTGCCACTCCATTGACAGTCCCATTGCTACCCTGTTATTGAAGATTCCTGGTGGAAGGAGGAGGTGATCTGCCTGTAATCCAGCCCGAGATGAGCCTGCCTGTCATGTCACTCCCACCCAATGAACCACTACTGCTTATATGCCCTCAACGCCAATCCACACCTGTCTCCAGAACGTTTGGTGATTGTGAAAATTCCACTTCTCGTCTGACGCAGTGAACGACCCTTCTGGTGTGACACATTGAACATCCCACAGTTTTCATGTGACAATGTTTGCATCTGCAGTCTTAGATCAGGTTCGGTATTGTGTGTATTGTTCTTTCAGTAGACTTTTAATTGATGTATTTGGCTCATCCTAAGATTAATAAATTTTGTGTGCTAGTAATATCATTACAAGCTTCTTGGCTTATATCTTTTGTGTTAGCTTTACAAGTAAAACTACACACACCATGTTTTCACAGACCACATACTACCTTTAAACCTTTCATTAATCTCCCAGTTTTATATAGCTACTTATCATGATCTGGTAGATGTGGTTTCGTCGATGGTCACAGATGTAAAACTGTTTTGGTAATAATCAATTCATCAGAATATTATAAAAGTTTACACTTTCACGCTCCTAAGTCTTCTCTGAAATTATCAAGTGACGGATGCAAGAATTTCAGGACTTATGACGCTGTGAAATTTTGTGAACCATGGCTGCAGCTGGAACAATCGCTCTGGGAAGCACCATGTTGATGGCTTACAGTAATTTATCAGATAATAACATCATCATCAACCACACTTCCAACGACGCAACTACGGTAAGGCAAGGCTTTCATTTTGTTTTGTAGATGTTTATGTGTGGAGTAACAGTCATCATATTGAAAGTGTGGATACTCAATTAATTTGAAAGCTATAGATCGTTATCATAGTGAATAGGCTTTAAACTGAACATTCCGTCAGTGTTCCACCCTCGTACGGTGGTACAAATAATAAATTCTGCGAAATTTATGATCTTTAGCGTTGTATTAACATTTTCAGAAACGGTACTTCAAAATATGATATTAATTACGAACCTCGTTAAAAACTAAGCATTATGCATTCATCACCTCTGCTTTTCCATTTGCTGACTTAAATTTTGCTGAAAGAAAATTCACAAATCTAGCAATAACTTTCAGTAATTAATTACATAAAAGTTTTAAAGATAGCTGCCCGAACATGGGAATAAAATCATTATTGCCTGCTACAATCTTGCATTTTTAAGTACAAAGCACGATTAACAGAACTGATTACTAATGCACATAAAATTTCAGAATCAATAAAAAATTAACTCCTTCAGAGCTTGGCGACCGTAAGAACCTTGATATAATACTTATTTCAGACGGTTTCATAAGGTTTTACAAACATCTTTTTCCTGTTCCTGCAACGAGAAGCTCTTCATCTGGAGGAAGTAATCACGGTATCAAAACGATGCCGAAGGCACGCAGTGCTACGATTATGGCAGAGTTTTTGCAATAGTTGGTGAAATGTACGATCGAGCCCCTCACACACCAGTAGTATCGCAGTTAGTAGTCAGTTACTTTTCTTGTTAAGTAACAGTCCAGTTAAGGCACACACAGCTCAGATTAGCAAGAAAGTGATAATAATATCATTAATTGCCCAAGTAACACCAATGCGAATCTTCCTTGTGTGACAGGGCAAAGCTTTTTGTTTGACGATAACTTTTGCGAAGGCTACTACAGTTGCGATCTGTTTCACAGCCAAGGTCGCACGCCGCGAGCACGCGGACGACAGGTGCAGTGTCCAATTTCGTGCACAATGGCCGATGAAGCGAAACAGTGGCTTTCGTAGTTCAGTACAAAGGTTTTGACCACATCTGACGCATTTAAACGGTATTAACACATGCGACAGATAGTAATAAGACCAACCGCTCAGGAATTATCAGTCCTATAACAATAGACATAAGAAACTCGATCCGATTATACGCACTTTTATGTAACTTTTTCACCAAATAAAAGCACCAACTGAATTTACGTAAAATCGTAAGGATTCTGACATAATTTCCAATTGAGTTCTCTATCACAGATCTACGTACTTCTTCTTTTGGATTTCATCTTGTTTATGACTGCTTAAATTCTTGCTTAGCATATACTTACTTGGCGATATTATAAGGAAAAACATTATTAAGTTCTAGCAACATTCGTGTTTATTGCAAAACAATTACGTCAGTTATAATCATTGGTACAGAATAGACATCAGAATAGTACATAACTAGTACGAGTGGACCTTCAGTCAGGTTGTTTTATCACTTCGCTTGAAAGACTAATCAGGGAAGTGATAGTTGATAAGGGCAGAGTATCAAACAATTTCGTAACATAATACCAACTCTACCCGTGGTAAACTACAGAATGTTCGACCAGCAGGGCATTTGACATGCACATTGTGGAATTATTGATTATCACGTAATTGCTTTCAGCCGTTAGGGCTAATGTGTAAGACGGTTTCCCTTTGGATGAATATAGTTTCTTTTATCTTTATTTTGTTCTTATTACCGAAGATACCGTGTGTTTTACCCTTTAATCAATCAGTGACTATGGTGCTTTGCTAGGTTAATTTGTAGACCATACCAGATAAAGCTCTTTGTAAAATTTAGTTTCTGATGCCCCACTATCTTTCGTAAGATGAATACCACCTGCGCAAAATTCCTGTGCAAGCAGGATGTAATGAAAGGTGGCAAGCCCTTCGGCCCGTCTCTTTTCATTTATTTACCTTCAATTATGTAACTGTGGGGGAGGGGGAGGCGGTAGTTGAATTAATTTAACGGCAGTCATGAGATCACCGTGATTGCGTGAGCTGATTCTTCTTCTTAACGTTCTGTAATCTAACATGGTACTGGGTATAATAGTTTGCTTTATGGGCAAGATTTGGAAATGAGGAGTCCTGTGAATATGAGAATGAGACTTGTACTGAGGCACGGTGAAGCGAGCCACGGGGAGCCGTGGGACCGCCGTCTTTGGCACAACTACAGAGAAGAGAGGAACAGGTATAGCTCCTTGCCATATCAGACGTGAAAAGTCGCTTTGCGAATGGTGATCAAGCGGAAAGACCTTTTTTTGCAGATTAGTACACACCACTATTGGAAACAATAATGCATGTAAGAAATGTTACACTGAAATATTACATTTACGGGGATGTCTTTAGTTCTCACTGCTGGACTGATACTTTGATATTTTTCTAACATTTGATTTTCGCTTTTTTGTCTCATAAAATGGCAATTTCACATAGAAATCCCTTGCTGCGTCAAGTGTTGGAGGTCCCTAAACTTCTCAAGTTAGAGTGGTATGAGATCTGATAGATTTCTTGTGGTGAAAGATTAATATTAAAACCACGATGCCATATATTTTGTTTTATTTTAAGAGCGCGAAATGGAAGTAACCATCTTACCTTTGCACAAATAATCCGGAAAGAAGAATTCTTCGGAATTTAGCTCACTAGCTGTATCTTCACCTTCATGGGGCCATGGGCCACGGAGTTGTTGCTTCATTGATGAACTCTCCCATGCACTATCGTAAGACCTTCAGAACTGAACAAGAGGTCCCATTCTTGTTGCAACAAAAGCTGGCTGAATGGCAAAATGACACTACTTCTTGTACAGAGGACATAAAAAAAACCGGGTCCAAGATCTGAGAAGCGCTTGATCTACTCCATAATATGAAAAGGAGATGGTTTCACTCTAGCTGCAGAAAAGTTGCTCAGCAAACGGTTAGGAATTTCGGCAGGTGTCTTTTTGTTAATGAAGGCGATATTACGGTCACACTCCATACAAGAGTGACCTCTAATGGGAAACGTTACTGTGAGTTCAGACTACTTCTGTTGTTGATACCAGTAAGTGAGAATCTGCTAATAGAACAATTTTTATTCTATATGTGCATTCTACATGTCTTCAGCTATGCATTGCCACTCCTAACTTATTTTCGACAAAAATGTGACATCCATCATTTTTCTCCGTTGCCTCTTCATACAGCCTACATCGCAGCTCTTTATCGAGTCTAGGTTTCCACAAAAATCAATTAGACCATCCACTCACATTTCCAAACAAAAGAATCTGGTTCAAAAAATGGCTCTGAGCACTATGTGACTTAAATTCTGAGGTCATCAGTCGCCTAGAACTTAGGACTAATTAAACCTAACTAACCTAAGGACATCTCACACATCCATGCCCGAGGCAGGATTCGAACCTGCGACCGTAGCGGTCACGCGGTTCCAGACTGAAGCGCCTTTAACCGCATGGCCACACCGGCCGGCCAAAGAATCTGGTATGACAACTCTAATACCCAGCGAGGTGGCGCAGTGGTTAGACACTGGACTGGCATTCGGGAGGACGACGGTTCAATCCCGCGTCCGGCCATCCTGATTTAGGTTTTCCGTGATTTCCCTAAATCGCTCCAGGCAAATGCCGGGATGATTCCTTTCAAAGGGCACGGCCGACTTCCTTCCCCGTCCTTCCCTAATCCGATGAGACCGATGACCTCGCCGTCTGGTCTCCTTCCCCGAAACAACCAACCAACCACCCAACAACCCTAATATTTAAACAGTCCTCTCGATCTTTGCTTCCGCACAGTTAACCATCTTTTACAGGTACAGCTACAGTCAGTTTCCAGGTCGATCAACATACACATCACCTGAGATATGTGGTATTTTTCTTTAACTAACACTGATTTTTTTATGTTGTGTATGTAACTTCCGATATAATAGAAATTTGTTGGCAGTAGTTGAGAGCTATTTAATATTTTTTGACTGGGTGCACTTTCATAGTGAACAATGAGCATGGAAAGTCTCTTTTTGTAACTATGAAGGGTTTCCATTATCATAATCGTTTGACAGGCTGCAGGAGTCCTATTCTATGGCAAGGTGTTTTTTTAGAGTATATTACGTGGCAGACATATATGTAAATACTTTTGAACTGAAGGAGACCACTAAATGAAAAGCAGAAGCATTGAGTTGGCGACAGAAATACAAAAAAGGGACGAACTTGCTAGCTTTCAGTGTTATTCTTTTTCGAGGTAAAGTAAAATACACACAGAAAACACACACACACACACACAAACACACACACACACACACACACACACACACTCTCTCTCTCTCTCTCTCTCTCTCTCTCTCTCTCTCTCTCTCTCTCTCTCTCTCTCCCTCAAACACACACACACACACACACACACACACACACACACACACACACACACACACACAAGTGGTGTGTGTGTGTGTGTGTGTGTGTGTGTGTGTGTGTGTGTGTGTGTGTGTGTGTGTGTGTGTGTGTGCATACACATATGTCCTTACATGGTGCCAGATGGACGAGTAGTGTCAGTGCTGCATTTTGGTGGACTAAGTCGTGACAACGATTATGTTTGGTGGGAGTAGACAGAAGGAGAGAGAAGCAGGAAGAGAGATTGGGCGTCGGTGGCTAGCATCTCGGAGGTTTGCTGGATAGGAATTCAGAAGGAAGGGGTGGCAAGTACATGGGCTAAGCATGTGACCCACAGTTGTCAGACGGGGCTGGGGTTGGCGCATGCTGAAGGTGACATCGGGACATGGAGGGGGTGACAGTACAGATGAAGTGGAAACAGTTGGGTGGAGTGTGTGAGGACAGTGGCTTACCAGAGACTGAAGCCAGGATGCAATAGCGAAGGATGTGTTGCAAGGATAACTTCCATCTGCTTAGTTCAGAGAAGTTGGAGGTGGAGCGAAGGATTCAGATGGCTCAAGTTGTGAAGCAGCTATTGAAACTAAGCTGTTGCGCTCAGTTGAATGTTGTGCCACCGAGATGGAGGGAGGGGGGGGGGGGGGGGAAGGTATACAAAAAAATCCATAGCATAGTGATGGGCACCTATGTGATATCCTCCTATGTCAAACTGTTTATGGACCATCCAGAGCAAACCTTCCTGTCCTCCCAAACTCCCAACCCCAGTATAGTTCAGGCTCAATGATAAGATCTTCATGCTCTGGACTTCAGTAATCATATGAGTATGGTTTGACAAGTCTGGTAAAACAATAACCAAGAAAAGATGTTTGTTACATTAACAACTCACCCTACTCCTCGACAGTTTCCTTGGATGGACATAGACTTGGTCCAGCGCTCCTCCAGCTTTTTCATCCTACCACAAAAAAGGTTCTGCCAAATTTGGCTAAATACTTGTTGACTGCAACTATCACTTCCTCATTTGATGAAAATTTATTGCCTGCAAGGGAAGGTTTCAAGTTAGGGGCTGCACAGTCTGTGGCACCTTGCCACGGCTCGCACGACTCCCCCTCACCAGAGGTTTGAGTCCTCCCTTGGGCGTGTGTGTGTTGTCCTTAGCGTAAGTTAATTTAGGTAGCGTGTAAGCCTAGGGAACGATGATCTCAGAAGTGTGGTCCCACAGGAAGTTACCACAAATTTCCAAAATTTCCAAGTTAGGGAACAGGAAGAAGTCATTTTTGGCTATGTCTGGAGAACAGGTGGATGAGGAACCAATTCAGTTCTCAATTTCATGCACTTTCGCCATTGACATCGCTGATTTGTGGGATGATGCATTATCCTGCACTTTTTTGTGTACCAATCTTAGTCTTTTTTCAGCGAAGGCAAGTTTTAAACGATCCAACAATGAAGCATAATAGGGTCCAGTTATGGTTCGGCCTTCTATGAGGATTATTCTTTGGGAATCCGAAAAAAGAAGTGGAAATGACCTTACTAGCTGA
The DNA here is from genome assembly GCF_021461385.2 of Schistocerca piceifrons. Lineage (NCBI taxonomy): Eukaryota > Metazoa > Arthropoda > Insecta > Orthoptera > Acrididae > Schistocerca > Schistocerca piceifrons. The sequence continues at coordinate 498,297,417 of NC_060138.1, read as the reverse complement.
CAAAGTGGTCTTCAAGTTCTTTGATGCACTCTCACCAGCCTTTGTCCATTGTTTTGACTGCCATTTTGACTCTGGTGTGTAATGAGAATCCAGGCCTCACCAAAAGTTACACACCAACGCAAAACGTCTTGCAGATTGTCGTTAAACATCGCCAGACGTTGTGTTGGTATGTTGTGCCAGATGTGCTTTTGGTCGACTGTTAGTAATTACAACGGCCTCCTCGCACACAGCTTCTTTATAGCCAATTCTCTACGCAGGATATAACGCGCTCGCTCATTTGGAATGCCTACAGTCTCAGCATATCACGAATTTTTATTCAGCGGTCTTGAATTACCATATCATGGATTTTGTCAATGATTTCATTTCTGGTGACCTCAATTGGACAACCACAGTGCAATTCGACTTTGGTGCTTGTCTGACCACTTTACATTCATTAATCCAAAAGTAAATGGTGCTCAATGATGGTGCACAGTCCACGTGAACTTAATCCAGTTCTGTATTGATTTGCGCGACAATCCAACTCTTCAAATATAAATGTTCAACGACAGCATGAAACTCGGCTTCTTCCATTTTCAATAGCAGTCGACATACTGACAAATTCAGATGACTGTCAATAATGAAATGTACACTGTATGATGTCGATATTCTTTGTACAGTACTTGGAAAAATAAAGCTTACCAACCATGAAGGTGCAACAAAAATGTTCCAACCACCCTTCTAGCTGCATATGTTTGGGTTTTTTTGTGAACGAAACACCGTTTTGAGAGATGGATAATAATGTACTTTTAATTTTTAAAATTTGAGTTAAGTCTGTAAAGTACACAAATAAGTTCAAATATGTACAACTCTGCATTAACATCCAACAGTGATGTTATCGTATCATGAATACTTCATGAATACTGCGTACAACACGCACAGAAATTTGCAGCGAAGACTTCTTCTGAAGTGTTCTGATGGGTAAACTATTGAGGGGCACAACAGACATTTCCAGAAAATCCATGCACATAAAGATGCTACCTGAGACATTCGTCAAAGTCTTATAGCTCTACTTTTATGTCAATAGATCATGGATTTTCAAAAATTACCACATCATTGAACTTTCATTCTGATGACAAGCCTTTAACAGCTTGTTTACTGTCACTTCTGGATACTGATTTGATTTCTGCTCCAATGTATGAAGTGTATTAAGCAATGCCGGTGGTTTGACGATTGCTGCAGTCTTTGGATATGGAGGAAACTCAAAGTCTGGAACTAATTCTGTGTCCTGCTTCAATATATCTAGCACTTCATCAAGGAATCTTTCTGTAGGCTGACTTGATTTCTGCTGTTGCTTAAATGTAACAGATACTTGCCATTACAAAGGAGGAGGAATAAAAAAAGAAAACCATGCTAACACACACAACAAATTATACTACTACTACTACTACTAATAATAATAATAATAATAATAAACACTGAGAGGGGTTAATACTTACATTTGACTGTACGAGACTTTTTTTGTATTCAGCTTGAGGGTTATTCCTCTGATGATGCTTCATGATCGAAATATCACTATGGTGCACAGAGCTTGAGTGTCAAGTCCACAAGATGGCTTGAAGCCTAGATGCTGTGGATGAATGGTGGGAGTATGTGATTGCAGCATCACGGAAACTGGAACAACTATTTCGGAGTGCCAATATTTCAGGCTGTGCCCTTATCCCTAGGACAGCCTCTTGGATCGCCATCTTGGATTCCAGCATCACTGATGATGTCATATGGATCGCCATATTGCATTGTGGTATCATATAGGCGTGCTTCCATCTTTGCAAATGTGTCTTGGATTCTAAACTTAGCACAAGTGACGTACTTCCACGGTAATATTATGAGAGACCCGATTAGATCAAATGAAATCCAATAAGCATTCAGACTATGCCAACTATGGGATGTTTATGAGTTATAAATAGAACCCACAACTTTGACATTGCTGGACATCAAAGAAAAACCTAGCAGGAGCATCACTGGTAACAGCACCAAACACTTGTTCAAAAAAAAAAAAAATGTTCAAATGTGTGTGAATTCCTAAGGGACCAAACTGCTGAGGTCATCGGTCCCTAGACTTACACACTAATTAAACTAACTTAACGCTAAGGACAACACTCACACCCATGCCCGAGGAAGGACTCGAACCTCCGACGGGAGGGGCCGCACGATTAGCGCCACTCCGCCCGGCCGCAAGCACTTGTGAAAGGTACGATGTTATGTCTATTAAAAGCCCCATATCAGCATGATTGGTGTACGAGTGATGCAGAATTTGCACTGACCTGTTGTGTTGGGTCTGTGGTCTGCCCAACAGCTCTTGCAGAACTCTAGTGTTCGCATGAGTTCAGCAAATTTTGCTGTAATATAGTGATGTAAAGAAAATTTGTTACTATTTTTCCTGTAACATGGAAAGTTTTGTTACAGTTTTGCTGTGATACAGTATTTTGTTACAAATTTTGCTATAACATGAGGTAATTATCTAAATTTGGGGTCAGTTTGTTACAATTTTGCTGTGACATGTAGATGCGTGGGCTGAAGTGTTGGGTAGTCTTTAGAATGCAGCAGCATGAGTTGTATGTAGTTTAAATGTGGGTTGTTCAGTTTCCCGCCGAATTCCAACTTTGTCCAAAATATTTCAAAGCAGCTTTCACAAAATCAAAGTCAATGCGAATTTGAATGGATCTAAGTTCGAAGTCAGAAATATTTGAAAGTTTACAACAGTCGAACAAATTTCAATATTCCACAAAGTATCAGACTTGGAGAACTACCCCCAATATAAACATGTTGTAATTTCAGTGCACATCTCCCAACATCGACAACCTTGACTGGTAAACGACTTCCTGCACAAGCACTCTTGCTAAAAGAAGCACTCCTGCTTTTGTCGGAAATGAGTTATAACCTTTGGGAAGATTCGATGTTTGTGCCACACTTTTAGATGTGTACCCAGTATATCAATGCAACTAACACCTGTATTTGTTGGAAGTGATTTAGAAATACCACGGAAACATTAAACGTCTACTAATTAAATCATCGCACATCTTCTGAGGAGTTTTCGAATGGATGTACTGTGCTGCTACACACATCAAAAAAATTTTGCATCACCCCGGTTCTCGGAACTCCTGAAGATAGTCGTTGACTTTGGATATTGTACACTGTCCCTTTGACTATTCAGAGATATCACTAAACCCGCCCAAAGATGTAAACAACCATGCATGAGCACCGCCTTTTAGACGGAGGGGGTCCGACAGCCCGTCAGTTCCAGTCGTTCCTCTACGAAGGAGGTATACGGCTCGTGTTGTCTGTAGTTCAACCACGCCTAGACGGTCAATACCGCGGTTCGATCGCGTCCGCATTGTTACTTTGTATCAGGAAGGGCTGTCAACAAGGGAAATGTCCAGGCGTCTCGGAGTGAACCAAAGCGATGTTGTTCGGACGTGGAGGATACAGAGAGACAGGAAGTGTCAATGACATGCCTCGCTCAGGCCGCCCAAGGGCTACTATTGCTACCTACGGATTATGGCTCGGAGGATCCGTGACAGCAACGCCACCAAGTTGAATAATGCTTTTCGTGCAGCCACAGGACGTCGTGTTACGACTCAAACTGTGCGCAATAGGCTGCATGATCTGCAACTTCACTCTCAACGTCCATGGTGAGGTCCATCTTTGCAACCACGACACCATGCAGCGCGATACATATTGGCCCAACAACATGCCAAATGGACTTCTCAGGATTGGCATCACGTTCTCTTCGCCGATGAGTGTCGCATACGCCTTCAACCAGACAATCGTCGGAGACGTGTTTGGATGCAACCTGATGAGGCTGAATGTCTTAGACACACTGTCTAGCGGGTGCAGCAAGATGGAGGTTCCCTGCTGTTTTGGGCTGGCTTTATATGGGGCCGACGTACGCCGCTGGTGGTCATGGCGCCGTAATGGCTGTACGATACGTGAATGCCATCTTCAGACCGATAGTGTAACCACATCGGCAGCATATTGGCGAGGCTTTCGTCTTCATAGATGGCAATGCGCGTCCCCACCGTGCAAATTTTGTGAATGACTTCCTTCAGGATAACGACATCGCTCGACTAGAGTGTTCAGCATGTTCTCCAGACATGAACCCTATCGAACATGCCTGGGATAGATTGAAAAGGGCTGTTTATGGACGACGTGACCCGCCAACCACTCTGAGGGATCTACGCCGAATTGCCGTTGAGGAGTGGGACAATCTGGACCAAAAGTGCCTTGATGAACTTGTGGATAGTATTCGACGACGAATACAGGCATCCATCAATGCAAGAGGACGTGCTATTGGGTATTAAAGGTACCGGCTTGTAGAGCAATCTGGACCACCACCTCGGAAGATCTCGCTGTGTAGCGGTACAAATGCAATGTGTGGTTTTTAACGAGCAATAAAAATGATTGAAAGGATGTTTATGTTGATCTCTATTCCAATTTTCTGTACAGGTTCCGGAACTCTCGGAATCGAGCTGATGCAAAAGTTTTTTTGATGTGTGTATTTATCTTCGATTGTAAACCTGTCTCACCTGTCGTCATTAATCTAGTATGTAGCAAGGCAAAACATTCACCAATCGAAAGGGCTACTCTGTCGCATACCATCTAGAGCTATCTACAGTGCTTGTAGGCCCAAGATTTTCATGTTACTTCTACAAACTGGGGTCTTGAATACAATTACGATGAGCAATTCAGCGACTGCTTTAGGTTCGATACAATGTGATGTAAACCAACGGATGGTCATTGTTCCCAATCAGGCGACCAAAATCACGAGCAGCACATCTCCGTCCAAGGAACACAATACTACAGATCTATTCCCGCAATGTATATCCTTAAAATACCTGTGTTTATCTTCCTTACGTAGGCACTGAACTCCACAGCTCATTACTCCTCAGATGTTCAACATCATAGACTGCTACGGTCGCAGGTTCGAATCCTGCCTGGGGCATGGATGTGTGTGTTGTCCTTAGGTTAGTTAGGTTTAAGTAGATCTAAGTTCTAGGGGACTGTTGACCTAAGATGTTAAGTCCCATAGTGCTCAGAGCCATTTGAACCATTTTTCAACATCATAATACAGTACAATTCTCCAGGCTTTCAGAGATCCGAAAGGTACACTACCAAGTGCTCATTATAAACAACACAAAGTGCAGTTCTTATGTTTGGATTGATTCTGCGTTTTGTGTCAAATTCGAAGTGCCATGAGCAATGACTTGGCTGCAACATTCTTACACCTTATTTCTCTGCCTCGTGATGGCTGGGTGTTGTGTGCTGTCCTTAGTTTAGTTAGGTTTAAGTAGTTCTAAGTTCTAGGGACTGATGACCATAGATGTTAAGTCCCATAGTGCTCAGAGCCATTTGAACCATTTCTTACACCTTAGCGTCCGAGCAGAGAAATAATATCTGGATCTTGTGTGCTCGCAACACAGTCCAGAAAGTTGTACACATATGTATGCCACGTAAACTCAAAAATACACCTTGCCACTGAATAGAAGTCTAACAATCTGCTGACCGATTACGAGCTCAAAAACCGTTCACAGATGCTGGAACAGATATATTCTCATTATCACGACGAAAGTGTGCCCTGTCCACAAATTATTACTACGGTATACACAGTGCATCTTGTCTTAATGGAAAAAAGAAGATTATAATTTCATTGAACTAAAGAATGCATTTCTATTCTTTTTGGAGTTCAGAAGTTTTATATACTCTTTCCAGATGTTGCTTTCCTTTCCACACTTTGAGAAACATATTTTTTTATGATAGCCATAAGATTAATCTTCTTTTGTCGTCTTTTGATGAAGATGACCACGAATAGCTGGGTGAGTCTAGATTAGGGTGACCAAATTATTTTCGGTGAAAACCGGGACACATTCACCAGGGTGCCAATGGACACCTCATTCCACATGTACCCAGGTTTCTTAATTTTAAATATTAATGTTTTGTTGATACATTTTGTTAACCCGATTATTATAACTAATAAGAGGATACAAAAGATTGATATAATCTAGATTATCTGTATAATTAATGACATTTAATAAACGTATACAGTAATAAAGAAATGTATTACGATTTTACAAAATTATACAGCCATTCAACTTTTAATCAATTAATATTAACATGAGCTTTAATATTACTGAGCACTTGTAGATGGAATTGACTGTCCTTGGAGAAAAGGGTATTTTTCACTGCCTCCAGCCTTCTTGATCATGTCTTTGTTCTTTGAGACACAGTGATAAAACTCGGCACAATCGATTTTGTAGTTGTACAGGATCTGCAGGATTGCTTCAAGAGAGCCCACCTCCATTCTGTTTCTTTCATCAGTCCACTGGATATTCATGAACGAAAATATTCTTTCCACATTGGCATTATGGGCTGGGATTGCAAATAAATACCTTGCAATTATTACCAACTCAGAGTAATGCTGAAGACAGTCACAGCTTTTAAAAAAACTCACCCACTTCTCATGACATTCCAATGGTGTTTTTTTTTTTCATCTTCCACTTGTGAAGACTTTCTTCAACAAAATTTGTCAGTACGCCGAACTGATCAAAGAGAATGGAATCATCGACTTCAATCTCTTTACTCTTCAAATAAGAAACTCTCTTCAACACTTTCCCATTTTGGCACTCTCTTCAGTAACATCCAATCAAACACCGGCGATGAGGGTAAATATGAGGCGCTCCACTTGCTGAGATATTCTACACAAGTGTCATAAAACTTGTTAACTTCTTCTCAAAAACTCCTTTCCGCTGCTTCTGATACTTCTGCACTTTTAAGGACAGATTTAACATTAAAAGAAATGAACTGCTGTTCTCTCCTCTTAGTAACAGTTTCCAGAGTATTTTTCAAAACATCATTTACCTCTATTACACTTTTCGTGCTTCCCTCAATTTCCTTCATCCCATGCTGAAAAGTGCTAAGCTGACTGTGAATGAACCATAAGTAGGCTTCACTTAAAGGGTTACTGAAAAACTGAACCAATATTTTGGGGGCTTTGTGTTCATTTAGGAAAAAATCTTTTAACGGGTCAAACACGCGGATTACTCTTTCAACTGCTGCAAACAGTGATAACCAGCGAGTTTTCGAGTGACACATTACATTCACATATTCAGTTCCCACATAATCACAGAACTCCTTAAGCCTCTCTGTTTTAACAGTATATATGTAAAAGTGTGAGTAGACTTTCATGACGATAGCTTCAACATCATAGCTTAAACTGTCAGCAGATGTCTACAAGCTATTGTGTAAAACATGTGCAGGACACCCTATGCCTTCAATGTTTTCATGCAATGTTGCCTTTAATTTGGTAAATACGTTGCATTTGCCTTGTCTTTTTAAACCACCAAAGTTTGTGTTGGTGTTGTCTCCACAAAATGCCACACATTTATTTTTCTCAAGATCAAACATTTCGATAGTATTCATACAAAATCTTGAAATTTCGTCAGATGTTTCATTAGGTAGGGAACTCACCTTCAAAAGTTTGGTCTGAATTCCCTGATTAATATCGAAAAACTGAACAATAAACGGAAATATTTTAGTGGCCTTAAGATTGCTGACATCAGTGGATATCCTGTAGAAAGAAGACTTTTTGATGCATTCAAGGCTTTCCTTTACACACTGGGGAGCAATAACTCCTTTTACTGAGGCTGACACTTTAGTTCTTGCTGAACTTAACTTTTTTGCAATGGAAGAATCATCAAACATAATGCTGTTAAGCTTATTAGTGTAATCACTAGATCTGTAAGTTTGGTGATGTTTTACCGTGTGGTAGACTAGTGTAAGCTCGGCTGCTCGAACTTTCGTCTCTTCACTTGACTGATGTTTCACAAAATAATTTTTTAGAGTTTTACTGCAGCTCGATGCACTGTATCTGTTAATGTGTTTCTTTGACCTGATGTGATCAACTATGTCGGAAAGTCCACCATGACTTATACTAATAAAACAGTTACATACGGAACACTCTGCTTCGTAATCAAAACAACCTTTCTTAATGAAATTCCATTCCTTGGAATAACAGTCACTGAACTTGCAGGCACGTTTCGGCATTGCGTTTCACAGTACTGCAGCAATAATAACACTAATATGAGAAAAAACTATTGCAGTTTGTCTGACAAAACATCAGTTACTACACTGTTCTGACAATGAGTGTGTGAGTAAGTGGCGCGACAATCGGACGGTTTCATAGCTCTGTTACAATAATACAACTTACTACTTGTTGGCCAAAGTACCGCTCAAAGTAAATTATTGCCTGAGTGTATCAATACTGATACTGTGATTACTAGTATGGGACAATGGAGGTTTTAGACAAATAAGCTAAAATATATTAATTTCTTGTGTTGTATTTCCTTTAATATAGCGAAATCCCGAAAATTTGAGAAAGTTTCACGAAATGTATTTGAAAACTGAATTCCGGGACGTTTGAGCGTCCCGAAACAAATTTTCGGGACACCGGAACACGGGGATGAAAACCGGGACAATCCCGGTTTTCCGGGACGTTTGGTCACCCTAGTCTAGATCACTGTTAATCTGATGCAAGTTTTAAGTCTTCTCACGGCGCTAAATGATGCCTCAGAGGTTGTTGACGACATTGGAACTGTAATAAGCAGAACAATTAGTCGAACAGCTTCCTGAAACAGTTCTTTAGTCCTATCACATTCACAAATACTCCCTTCTAAAGGAGTATACTTTGCATGGCTACACAACAGTCTTAAAGATTTGCAACATTTCAAGCAGTGCATGAAGCCTGTGCAGGTTAAAATCTGCTGTTTAAGTACTCCAAATAACTCTTCCAAACGTCGTGTAGACGGAGGATTTGTTTAGGAGGAGGCAACAAGTATGTTTTCAAGATGTGATATCCGCTTTAGGTCCTCTTGGTCGAACCTTCGGTCAGTCTCATTCAGCATACGATCACGAATTTATAACACGATTTTCTTAAATCTTCGTTCAAGAGACACTTCTTCAGGACGAGGCGATGTTTTTGTATGTATCAGTCTCACTATAATTTTTCTTGGCCGTCAAATATTTGAGTCTTTCAGATTTACGTTCTTAGAATAATATTTAGCTTTGTCTAACAGCATATCAAAGGCTCCCACAGCTCTAAGATTCTCAAGTAGTGCTTTTAGAACGTCTATGGAAGGTTTCACTTCGGATGCATTAAAATTTGGATTCTATAGATATCTGGCCAGTTCTTCGCATAGTCCAAATACTGCAACAGCGACTGTCACAAACAGTCTCAAAGAGCACTACGAGCCGCACTATGCATAGCCCCGCGGGACCGACCGTCCTCCGACTCTCATTTAGCTCTGTGCATCCAATACTTTGCTCACTTTTCCCTGACACACAACTTTTCCCTGACACACAACTTTTCCTTAAAAGTTTCCAAGATTTTATTCGTGCAGCTCTTAGCACAACAGCGGCATTAACATTTTCCTTTTCGAGAACTCCAGGACTATACTGAAATTTCTGTCACAGTTGCCAAGACACCACACAATGGATCACAGCTTGTTGGTTCAAATGGCTCTGAGCCCTATGGGACTTAACTTCTGAGGTCATCAGTCCCCTAGAACTTAGAACTACTTAAACCTAACTAACCTAAGGACGTCACACACATCCATGCCCGAGGCAGGATTCGAACCTGCGACCGTTGCGGTCTCGCAGTTCCAGACTGTAGCGCCTAGAACCTCTCGGCCACTTCGGCCGGCCCACAGCTTGTTGAAACTTCCTGTAATGCAAGATTCAAATAACGGTTACTGCACTGGATGACTGGTCTTGAAGAAGAATTTCCTTGGCCTACTTGTTCTGTGTAGGCATATTAGCTGCACCATAGAAATAATGGGCGCGTCAACACTCAGTTCCTATTGAGGGCCTTATTGAAGGATGTATTTGTTTCCAGAGTGCCCTAGAGTCTGATGGTTTGTACAAACTAAGAAATAGGTGTTCTACTCAAAGCGTCTCAGGGTTGACGAAACGCACAGAAGGATTGAACTGCTTCAGGCCAGCCACTTCCAGTCGTCGAACCTGCCGTAAACCTGTAAATTGGAGAATTTTTTATTTGCTGCACAATGTCTCGCGTGAGCCATAATTTCCAGTACAGTAGAGCCACTCTAATCCGACCTTGGATGGTCCGTCACTCCGGCTAGTCCCACCATGCTCAGGCTCGCAGGCCTGTGCCGACTTGTCAGTGACTGGGCGCCTGTCGGTCCATTGTTGCGGTATCTATCGCTGTGCGCATTGTTATACTGTAAGTTATTGTGCAGTTTTATCCTTTGTTGGGATTAAAAAACGTCGTTGTTTGCTTTATTCCGTGTTCTCTAAAGTACTTAGTACTGTAGATTCATTGTGTGTACAGTTGTCTGTTTTTCAACATGTCTGGATTCAAACGTAAATACGTAACTCTTCCACTAAATGAAAAATTAGCAGTGCTACAAAGACTGGACGAAGGAGACGGCGCTCCAAAAAATTGCAAAGGATCTGAATGTAGGTCTTACGACAATTAAGGATTCCAGGAAGAGTCGGAAAGACATTGAATCCTATACAGTTATGATTGATGGTGAAAACACTCTAAAGAATCGCAAAATATTAAAAAAGCCTAAAATTGAACTGCTTGATAACGCATTGTGGATGTGGTTTTGTCAAGAAAGAAGGAAAGGAACTCCAATATCCGGGCCAATTCTCAAAGAAAACGCGATAGTTTTGTACAAAAAACTGGAATCCGAAAGTAAATTTTCTGCCAGTGAAGGCTGGATTGATCGTTGGAAAACTCGTCATGGTGTCCGATTTGTTTCTATTTCCGGTGAAAAACTATCTGCCGAAGCCGCAGCTGCTAAGGAGTTTTCTGTTAAGTTCCAAGAAATTGTAGAAGAAAATGAACTGTTACCCTGCCAAGTGTATAACATCGAAGAGACAGGGCTGAACTTTAAAATGTTGCCAACAAAAACGCTCGCAGCTTCAAATGAATACGGGGTAGGAACGAAACATGTAAAAGATAGAATAACAGTCATTCCTTGTAGCAACGCAGATGGTACCCACAAGTTCCCCTTGTTTGTCATTGGCAAATCTAAGATGCCAAGGGCATTCAAAAATATAAACTTATCTTCTTTGTTGGTTTATTCAAAAAATGGTTCAAATGGCTCTGAGCACTATGGGACTCAACTGCTGTGGTCATCAGTCCCCTAGAACTCAGAACTACTTAAACCTAACTAACCTAAGGACATCACACACATCCATGCCCGAGGCAGGATTCGAACCTGCGACCGCAGCAGTCGCACGGTTCCGGACTGCGCGCCTAGAACCGCGAGACCACCGCGGCCGGCTGTGTTGGTTTATTACCGCAATCAAAAATCTGCTTGGATGGAATGCAACCTTTTCAAATCCTGGTTTTTCGACGAGTTTGTGCCATCGGTCGTAAAAGAGAAGCAAAAACACCTGCCTGTTCGTGCTCTACTGCTGTTGGATAATGCACCATCACATCCACCTGAGGAAGATTTGGTGAAACGGGACATAAAAGCTCTCTTGCTGCCTCCTAATGTGACGTCACTCATCCAACCAATGGTTCAGGGCGTTATCGAATGGTTAAAAAGGCGATATCGCAGAATGTATATCAGTTCAATCTTGGAAAAATCTGAAGGAGGTCATACCTTATTTGAGGCAATGAAATCCCTGAACATCAAAGATGCTATCTACACAATCGCTGCAGCATGGGATGAACTGAAACCTGACACATTGCGGAAATCGTGGCGTAAGCTTTGGCCACAAGCTATGACTGAAAGTGATCATACCGAAGACGATCAAAACAACAACGCACTGGAAATCGTTACAGATATACAAACTCTGGAGCTGAACAAAGACGGTGACGCTTTTGAAGAGCTCAATGACGACCAGATTGTTGCCGATTTCAACTCCAATGGACGCTTTGTGGATAAAAAAATGAAGGGACACTGCAACTAAATCTAGAATAACATCTGCTAAACAAAAATGTATCACTGACTTTTTTTCCAAGTAATTTGTTTACTGTAAAAACAATGCATACAGTATAATCATTTCTTAGTTTATACATACAGTAGTTTATTTCTTTGTAAAAAATTTCTTTTTTATACACAGTGCTATAAACATTTTTTAGTTTACAGTATATATCGTTTATACGTTATTAAGGGCAGTACAGTACTGTAATTTGTTTGTCGTTTTTCCTTTTAAACCAATACATATTAAAGTGTGTGTAGACATTTTTTGTTAACATATTGTTTAACACTGTGTAAAAATCATCTTTTTAAATTACTGTAGACGTCTTTTAGTTCTTAAATCGTTTAATTTTTTGTACTAAATGTCTTTTATATTTTTTGCAATAAATATCAGATTTTTCGGATAATCCGGCCTTTTCGTTCCGACCATGGTCCCGGTCCCGAAGGTGACGGTTTAGAGGGGTTCTACTGTATTCCTTTTGTATCAGAGGCGCCAACAAAGTGTTGTGGCACTTCTGCCAGGTGTTCAGTTCTGGCAGAAGGTACTTCTTCTCATACAAAAAAATTTCCAGCGATCGTTCCATGACCTATCAGCGTGTTTTCTGTTCGATCCATGAACCTGAGAGAACTGATAACTGCTAGTAAAGCTGTTATAGCTTTCCCCTGATCGGTGAGCAGACGTCGCGCGAGTATGCTCATCACAGCTGTGCTATTTTCACGTTGCTGAAGAACTACTACAGACTTTCGATGAAAAAGACTGTTCTCCTACATTTGGAACTTTTCTGTAGTTTTTATTCAGTTACAGTAACCTTCTTTAAGAAGAGAGGTTTCTTTCTGTGTCTTCTATTGCTGATTACTTGAAACTAACGCAGACGGAGCAGAGACAAATGTCTCTCCTTTATTCGTAATGTAGCTACGGTTAAGGCACGAACCATTTCCAATTACAGGAGATTTTATTCCTTTGTAGAACACATGACAGAATATTTTTGGAGTTACATGACTTTAACATTAGCTGCTATACAGTAGTGTCAACGATGCGCTGGTTTGATTCAATTATGAGGAAAAACTGCTGTCAAGCAAAATAATTGCATATTTGCTGAAGTACAGGATAGTTTTTATGCTGGCTCTGCCTGTAGGTCATGTACACCTATAAGCGAATTTGTGAAGGCTGAGGGACAAAAGCCGATTCTCGCCTCCCCCCCCCCCCCCCCTCGCCACTCCCCCTGCCCAGCTGATACCCTGTTGCCAGATTACAGGGGCTGCGAAACGGAATAGTGCAGTTTTGAGTAAAGAATCAATTATGGCCACTCTGAAGAAAGCTAGCCCTCCGCCCTGTCACTGGGCTGTAGTTATAAGGGAAAGTGTGAACAAATTAAAAAAAAGAGGTTTGGCAGATATTTGTACCCAATATAACCGAATACGAGTTCAGCAGTTTACTTCTGCATCATCTAGCACAGTAGCATAAACTGGAGAATACATAATGCACGCATTCCCTCTTTCAAAGTTCTGGATACAACGTAGATATCACACATTGCTATCTTGGTGAACAATGGAGAGTACTGCCTTTGTCAAAATCAGCCTCGATGTCGAATGTGAAATGTATTTTGTGAATGACTGTAATAAGTGATTGTGGAGTGTAATGTTGTATCTGTATTTTTAAAAAATTCGCCCCTGGTAGCAGAGTGGTCAGCGCGACGGAATGTCATACCTAACGGCCCGGGTTCGATTCCCGGCTGGGTCGGAGATTTTCTCCGATCAGGGACTGGGTGTTGTCCTTATCATCATCATTTCATTTCCATCGACACGCAAGTCGCCGAAGTGGCGTCAACTCGAAAGACTTGCACCAGGCGAACGGTCTACCCGACGGAAGGCACTAGCCACAAGATATTTATTTATTTTATTGTTATGAAGAAGTATGGAATTAAAGAAATAGAGAGATAAAGAGGACTGCCGACCTAAAGCATCCCAACGTGACGGATGAACATCATAAGCAATGTCATATGCGATCACTTCATTTTATAAGTTTGGCATTTAATCTTCCAGAACGTCGATGCAGAATCTGGTGATCAGAAACTGAATGCCAGCGACACACCTTCGATCATAAACTAAATACTGATCACGGAAATTCCTTCCACTACTAGCGCTGCACCTTCAGGCGGAGCGTCGCCACATGAGCGAGGATTACTTATCTTGGCTACGACGGCAGGTTACATCACAAATGGATGTACTGATACTGAACTACTGTTAAGGCGTAAGGGTTAAATAACTAAATTGTGGCGCCACTTTTGTCACAGTGTAGATCAGGGGTGGCCCAGAAATCGCCCAGGGGTCGTGCCGTGGCACGAATGCCGTAGCACTCAACCTTGTTGGTACGTTTCCCTCACCGCTACGCCACGCTGTCTGAGGGCGAAACCGCGAATGCGCCGCGCCGTATTTGGTTTTATACTTCAAATTTTTCGACAACACGGATAAAAAACAAAACAAACTTTCAGTATTATTTAATTATTTTTGGCGCACTGAAGACACATAATTTTTATGTGGTACAAAGTGTCGGCATACGGACAGACGCAGACAATTTCACAGATTTTCGCAATCATGTTGCCACGTAATGGTGACTTATTTAGTCGAAATATTGTAGCACTTTCGGAACCTCATTATAGTGACGTGGAAATTCTATCAGAGAAAGCAATGTGGGCGGCCTGCACGATGTTAGCGTTAAAGGGATTTGTCTTTAAAACGGGAGTTACCTTGCACATGTCAGTTACATCGGCACATACACTGGGGCGTTTCCAGCTGAAACGGCAAACAGTCTCGAAAACTGCTCGAAAAAGATATGAGACTGGTAGTGTACTCAAAAGGTGTAGGAAGCGAAACTTGTAATTCTTTTAAGGCCACAATGGATTCCTCAAACCTCGCGTTTACTTTAACGCCAGTGAGCTTAGGAAACAAGACTGTGTTTGTCACAATGTGTCGCTTCTACAGCGTGATTTTCTCTTTAAATGCATCTGCAACAAATCATAAGTTGTTTGTCTCCTTGCAATATCCTACTGTCGCCAGTGTACAGTCAAGTCCACTTAAAATGCGAGGTCTGCAATCCATTCGGGATGTTCTAATTTTCGTTCCTGCACTCCCTTCTCAATTAAACAACGGCGAGTTTTAAACAGAAAAATTATTAGAGATATGACCCATGACTTGACCAATATACTTCGCAGTAATATAGAATGTCTCCATATTCTTCGTTCATTTCCATCGAAAACTGTAGCAACTGAACAACGTGTACGACTTCAGAAATTTAACTATTTGTGCCACAAACTTCTTTACGTGCTCCATGGCTGCAAATTTTGCACAAAGTGCTTTTTGATGGAGGGAACGATTAATCCCGTCTGTCGATCTTTGTAAATTTTGTCTCTTTTGTTGCCAGCTGAATATTTAAATTCTTCCTGCATGGCATGGAAATGTCGTTTCATAGCAAATTTGCAGTAAATGTCGCTTACACGAGTGCATGGTGCATATTGAGAACTGTTATTCCTACCTTGTATAATTCCCACTAATTTTTAAAGCTTTGTGACGATAGATCACAAGCCGGCCGAAGTGGCCATGTGGTTCTAGACGCTGCAGTCTGGAACCGCGAGACCGCTACGGTCGCAGGTTCGAATCCTGCCTCGGGCATGGATGTGTGTGATGTCCTTAGGTTGGTTAGGTTTAACTAGTTCTAAGCTCTAGGGGCCTAATGACCTCAGAAGCTGAGTCCCATAGTGCTCAGAGCCATTTGATAGATCACAAGATTGCCTTTTTTTCGTGCAGTCAGCCACTGGACCTGTGAACGTCCCCCCCCCCCACCCCCCCCACCCCCTTACAACGAACAAATGGCGAAGGGTAAACAGTGATGACACCACTATTCTGCCAAACTTAAGAGAGTTGTACGGACAGAAAAATACCGCGCTGCAATACTAAATCAAATGACGCGCTGTCCTGCATACTTCCGTGAAGGACTGAGCAAAGCCGAGGGACAGCCGGGCCTTGCAAAGCCCACAGCCCGCACACACCGCTCGCGTGCAAGTTTGGCAAGCCGCGGCCGGCCATGCTACAGACAGATATTCTTCACAGGACTGTACAAACTTTCAGTCTTCTGCCCCTTTCCTTCTCGTACAAACTTATCCAACCCATCACTCCGTATAGCTTATAAACATTTTTCTAAAAATTTCAAACATAATGAAACTTTCTTTCTGTAGCGGAGTGTCCGCTATTATGAAACTTCCTGGCATATTAAAACTGCGTGCCAGACCGAGACTCGAACTCAGAACCTTTACCTTTCGCTGGCAAGTGCTCTACCGACTGAGCTACCCCAGCACAACAGGATTTCTAGTTGCGCAACGTCCGCAGGAGAGCTTCTGTGAAGTTTGGAAGGTAGCAGACGAGATACTGGCGAAGTGAAGCTGTGAGGACAGGTCGTATTGAGTCGCACTTGCGTTGCTCAGTCGGTAGAGCACTTGTCCGCAAAAGGCAAAGGTTCTGAGTTCGAGTCCCGGTCCCGCACACAGTTTTAATTTGCCAGAAACTTTCAATTTCAAACATCTTGTACTGTTTCAAGTTTTAAACTTTTTTCTATATCGACATAACTTATGCAAGCGTACTGATTTTTCTTAAGTCTTGCTCCTTTTTGTCGAATGTGCCTGGCGCTTGGTGCTGGTTCTGGTGTCGAGATGCAAGACTTGTTAAGCTGGTTGTGTGATAATTGTCGTACTTATTTGGCTTTATATCTTTGTGATTGTGTGGGTATTATTCTTCCAGAAGTCTCCAGTACCCTAGACTCTACACTCTACGTTGATTAATCGTCTGATCTCAAGTCTTCTAAGCCACCATCAACCTCTGAATCTAATATTGTATTTACCCTGCATTTACTCTATCTTAGAAATCGGCATTCACTTCTTACTATCTGCTAAAAGAGCCTTCAAAATTATGGAATCCAAGCTAAATAAGAAAGAATATTTAGCGTATAGACAGACTTGTTACGAGAAACACACAGAAACCGTGATGCAGCATTTGAAAATTGGACTGCCACAGGTCTGGGCACAGGAATTCGCACATTCGTTGATAAAAAACGCTGTTACCTTTGCTAGAATCTGGAGAAACTAAGAGAGAAGCTGCACAGCAATGTACTCCGGAAACCACGGAAAACCCAAATATGAACGGCCGGAAGAGGAATCGTCACGACGCTCGTGCTGATCAATGCATCCTTCTGTGGTGTGCTCCATCGCGTTCAACCGAATTGAGGAAGGTAGCTCACTTTTCTGTGAGACCTCCAGTTACAACTTATTTTTTGAACCAATGCGCTTATAACTTATTTTTGTCGCAATATTTCCTGAAGTTTCTTACTTAGGGAAATTTAGTGCAAAACACAGCAATCATAACAGTCTATTAGCGCTGTAAATGTGATTTCAAATGTAAGCTGTCGGCGAAGGCGGTCAGTGTTACACACACACACACACACACACACACACACACACTACTGGAGCTCAAGAACAGAATACTTCAAGATAATGAAAATCTAAGTTCAAGAAGCTACAATACATCAGATGTTGCGCAGATGGCCAAAAATAGGATTTTTAGGACAGTGCAGCAATTAAAACTGTAAAAGTTCACATGAATAGTTACAGCTACACAACTCGTCGCGCTTCACATCCAACCTGGTATTTATACACGAAGCTTCTCTCAAGTTTATGTTTCAGAATGCAGGGGAGCGGAGGATGAGGGAGGGAGGGACAGGAAACTACCGGGCACAATCAATCGTAAATCGATGTGAATCTGCACATACGAGGGAAACGTACAGCAGTTTGTCAAGGAAGGATAATAAATATTTTCATTTTTGTTGTTATACGCAGTTTATTTCCCACAGCGATTGTCTCTTTACAGTAGCATCAGCAAAACCGAACGGTAATGAGGAGTAAATATCTAACTATGGGCAGATACGATTTGTATTTATTTGCCCCTAAGGATTTTAATAAGAGTTTTGGTCTGTGCTTTCATTTTTGTTGAAAACTGTTAGTCACTGGTTAATCCGTAAATAGTCAGCAGCTCATCAGAGAGATTTGTCTTACTGTCAAGATAGTAGGATTGGCTTAATGAAATCATAACTATCAGCCAAGTTTAACGGGGTTAAGAGCTTCGATATTGATGTGTAGCTGTCTTTTTTCTTCATAACTACTTTTAATATGTATACGTTTTATGTAGTGGTGAGTGTATGTTATAAACATTTCGTGATGTGTTGAAATACTTGTTCTGTGAAAAAATTGGACGTATCCTACAAGGATAAATAAACAAACAAACTCACTACTTATGTGACTTAAATTATCCTTATAGGACTATTGTATCGGTAAGAGAAATCGTAAGATCATCGTAGGCTATGAGTGCTGATAAAAAAGAACGTATTGTAGAAGAGAGAGTACTACGGAGCACAAACGAGGGGACTGGCTGCGAAGGTAGTACCTGCAGCAAAGATGAAAGCTGACGAACGGACCGAAGCTCGGCCGCGCCTCAGAGAGGAGACAGCGTCGCTGGGCGGCAGAGGAGGCTGCGCTGCTGGATGGGCGCCGCCTCCGGCCAGTGAGGACCGCGAGCTGTGCGCTCAGTCTTCCACCTCCTGGTCGTCGCCGTCCCCGAAGCTGAGCAGACTGGTGGAGGCAGGAGCGCGCCGGGGTCGAGCCCGGGCTTGAGGCCCCTCTGGACCGGCCGCCACTCGCTTCCTGCTGCTGCTGCTGCTACTTCTACTGCTGCTACTGCCGCCTCCGCCTCTGCCGCTGTTGCCACTCCCTCTACCACCGCCGTCCGGCTCGGCCGCCGGCGTCGGTTTGGAAGGGGCGCGAAACACCACCCTCTGGCTCAGGTCCGCCGGTGCCTCGGAAGCCTCTGTGAATACCAGAACAAAATGTTCGCAAACAAGCCACAATTTATTACACTGTACAAGAACTAGTTCACCATCGTCTAGAGTCTAGTCGATAGCAACATGGCATCAGGGATCGATATTGGGTCAGTTGCATTTCCCGTCAGACGTACACTGACAATGCAAAACATTATCAACACTGCCCACTGCTGCACTGTATTTCGCCTGCTGACGTTGCAGGCACGAGACGCAGTAAGGAAAGTGTACAGGATGTTCGGAAATTCCAATTACAAAGTTCTAAGACTTGTAGAGAGGAGTGAGTACATAATATTTTGAATGGGAAACCATGTGCGGAAACGGCCGTTTGAAAACATGTTTGTATGGGGAGATCTGCTACAGGGTAGTCATGATGGGTGCTCTGTAACAGGGTAGTCATGGGTGCTTACGTCGGATCGGCTCGTGTCAGTTGACGTCTGTCCTACCTCTCTGATCCCCAGTTCGAGCTTCATTCACATATCTGTGAGTGTTCGAGCAACATGGATGAGTACACGTTTGCAGAATACACGCGACAAGATCCTTCCGTATGGCGAAGCTCACGATAAAGGATGAGCTGCTCGTCGCCTTTATCAAGATCGATATGCACAACATTCGACTCCATTGGGTACCCTCTTCGCCACAATTACGCAACGGCTTCGACAATGGGGTACACTCACCGTCAGCAGGTGTGACTGTGGTGCTCCAAGGAGACGCTCCGCACCCGAACTGGAATAGGCCGTACTGCATCATGTTGAAGTCCGTCAACGAATACAAGAGCAATTGCGTGTGCAACGGATGTTGCTCCCAGCACCGTCTGGTATGTTGCGGATGACCAACAATTACATCCATACCACCTCCAACACTCCATACCGCCTCTAACACTAGTAGACACGTGAATGAGTCTCGAACCATTTGAGAGAGGTAAGACAGACGTCAAATGACATCAGCCAATCAGGCGAAAGCACCCCCTCCCCCACCATGATTACTCTGTTGTAAAACTACCTAACAAACACGTTTTCAAATGGCAGATATGGGTTCCTACTCAAAATATTATGTACTCACTCTCCTTTACAAATCTTAGAAGTTTGTAACGCGAATTTCCGAACACCCTGCATACGCGGAGCAGAAACGAACGGGGAATCATTCTAGAGATGATAAGAACCGCAAATGAAATTCGCTTACATAAGCGATAATGACAAAGGACAGATTGTTATGGCCTGGTGTCCGACAATGAACATTTCAGAAACGGCGAGGCTAGTCGCCTGTTCGCGTGCTACTGTCGTGAGAATCTAATGACAACGCTTGAAGTATGGTGAAACCTCGAGTAGGCTACAAGGTGTTGGACGTCTACTGGTCATCACAGAACATGCAGGTCAGAGATTTTCCCGCTACGTAAAACAAAATAGGCGGCAATCTGCGGCAGATCTGCCGACAGACAAGAACGGTGGTAGGGCCAAAAGTATTTCGGAGCACACTATTCAGTCGAAATTGTTGAACTTAGAGCTACGCAGCAGACGACTCCTCCCATTTTAACCCAATAGCGTCATCAGTTATGATTGCAGTTGGCACGGGATCACCGAGATTGGACCGTGGATCAACGGAAAAATGTCGCCTGATCGGATGAATCACGTTCCTTGTTACAGCAGGTCGATCGATCAGTCGTAAGCCAGATACTCCGTCATCCAGGCGAACAGGTCCCCCAAATAAGTACTGTGCCACGGACAAAGGTCGGTGGGGATAATGTTATGCTATGAAGTACATTCACCTGGGCTTTCACGGGACCCGTGGTAGTAATCGAAGGCACCATGACACTGAGGACAACGTGAACATTATTGCGAATCACATACATCCCTTCATGTTTTATGTCTTCCCCATCGGCGATGGCATCTTCCAACAGGATAACTGCTCATGAGGTGTGGCCAGAAGCAAGCTACAGTGGTTTAAGGAGCATGACAGTGAGCTCATGTTGATGTCTTAGCCGCCAAACTCACCTGATGCAGGCCCGATGGTCCCACACCTGGGACAATGTCGAGTGCTAGCCCGGTGACCACGACCAGAAACCCATAAACTATGATAATTGCGTCTCCAGTGCGTAAACATCTGGTGCCACAGACCTCCGTAAACCTACCAAGGACTTGTTGAATTCATGCCACCCAGAATCGCTGCTGCATTGCATTCGAAAGTTGGACGGAATTCAGTTAAGCGGGTCGTCAGTATCTGGAACATATCGTCAAGCGCTTGCTCTCGTCTTGTGCCTATTGTGCACGCTAGAGACGGTTTCCGGCATCCAGGGAAGGACACTTTCTCCGGCATGGAAACGACGAGACGGTCTATGCTTAACTTTCCTAAAAGGATCGCAATCCCAGCCGGCTAGGCTCGCTTAAGAGCTTGTGATTTCCCATTAGTCAGTGTTTTCCAACACTCGCTGTAAAGAAATTTACTGCCTTGCAGCAAATGCTAGTACCGTTAGCGAGAAATTGCCAATGGAAATGCCTAAATTCTGTTGCTGAGAGTGATCGACTGGGTCACATGTTAAACAATTTCGTGCAGCGGTTTGGGGCTAATGAAATCGAGGAGTCGGCTGATAATCCCCGTGGGGTTTAAAAGTGGTGTCCTGCGAAGACCGGAGTGAGTCATCCTTCACGATCAGCCAAATTATTTCTTGAGTACGGGAAGCTGCGATCATTAGAGAGTGCGCTTCCATGCGCTGGCTTGGATCTCTGGTTGAACTATTCCCCGTTTTCTAGGTGAGTGTCGTTGTTTACATCGTAAACGTACGCATGCAAACGCGCACGCACAAACACATACACAGTAAGCAGAGACTTCAGCTTATGCTGTAGAGTACAACAACGAGCTGAACGGCAGTATTTTAATGAACGAGACGGACTTCCGGAGATTTAAGGTTTCATTGCAGCTAAGAAATTACAATCTTTATCGCGGAAATTGGAGTGAGGTGTTACTGTGTGATTTTTTTTTTCCTCCTACTGACTATGAACTGTATTCCTCTTTTGCTGTTGTGGAGGTTATCGACAAAAGTTCCTAGGACCTAGATGGAGACAGTTTATGAAATGCTACAGGCGTACACATTCCAATCCACTAATCGTATCTCGGAATCCCGACGAGAGGCAACATAGATACAGGGATTGTAATTAATGACTGTGGAGTTGTGAGAAGTTTAGCCCTGTCTCGAGGGTCATCGCGAGGCTTGCCACCCATATTTAGCCCGTTTTTTTATATATGTAGCCGTGAAGAGAATTAATCCATTGCCACCTATAAACGTTTCTGAACAAATCTTCGGAGCAGGACGTCACGTAATTTGTCTCCTGGCGAAGAGGATGGGAGGAGGGAACATGCCTTTTGAAATGTCAGGGACACACTGCGAATAGCGACGACAAAAAAAAAAAAAGTTTGTTGCACAGAAGGCTGTAATAATATGTTGTTAACAGTCAATCGCAATACAAAAACAACAGCTACATTCATAAATGTAACATTTGAAGTATTTATTATTCCCATCAGTCAGCCTTAATGTGTCACAGAAAGGACTGGCTTATTCAGTCATAAAAGGAGAAGGAGATTGGTGTTTAACGTCCCGTCGACAACGAGGTCATTAGAGTGGGAGGACAAGCTCGGATTAGGGAAGGACAGCGAAGGAAACTGGCCGTGACCTTTCAAAGGAACCATCCCGGCATTTGCCTGCAGCGATTTAGGGAAATCACGGAAAACCTAAATCAGGATGGCCGGAGACAGGTTTGAACCGTCGGCCTCCCGAATGCGAGTCCAGCGTGCTAGCTACTGCACCACCCCGTTCGGTTCAGTCATAAAAATCTTTCACACTTACTTAGTGATGCGAAGAATCTGAGAAGTAATTGAATTAACTGAAAACACAAACTGAAAAGGTTTATGCTAGACATTTCCGACTACCCAGAAAATAATTTCTGAAAATGTAATCACAAAGTGTGTGTTATATACATCCTACAGCTTAAATCACTATGTTGTTGTGGCCTTTGGCCCGAAGACTGGTTAGAGGCAATTCTCCATGATAGTCTATCCTGTACCGGCCTCTTCATCTCTGAATAACTGGTGCAACCTACAGTACATCGGTTTAAACCTGCTTACTGAATTCAAGCCTGTGTCTGCTACAATTTTTACCCCTTATATTCCATAACGAAACTGATTCTTCCTTGATACCTTAAAATGTGTTTCATCAACTAATCCCTTCTTTTATTCAAATTGTGCCATACATTTCTTTTTTCCCCAATTCGTTCAGTACCTCCTCATTAGTTATTCGATACCCATCTAAACTTCAGCATCTTCCTTACCGCAGTATTTCAAAATCACTATAAATAAAAACAAAGATAGTTTATGGGTAATTCGTATATGTCCAGAACTCATTTTAACACAGAGTTTTATGATTTTCGCACATGTCATTTATTAGTGATCACAGGCAACAGCTGAAACATATATATTTGTAGCTTTGATTTCTGAAGGAGTTTTTTTTTTTCAGTGGGTTGACAATGACCCCATTGCCACATAATATCGTCACTACTGTGGAACAAGAATAATAAAAATAAAACGTGTTTTAAGCTAATATGCGTTATTATTAAGTGTCTGATAATCAATCTTAATTATTAGAAGTTATAAACTATTAATTGATCATATTAGATAAGTAGGGAACACGAAACATAATGTCGTTTTGCATGAAACTCTGCAAAGCATTTGTCATGCAAATATACGTTACGTTTGCGGCATATTTTTACAGTTTTATTTTTAGATAAGCACACATCTTCTTCTGATCTGACCAGAGGGAATAATATATTGACCTTGTCAGATCGCAGCAGGGTCGTTATCGACCCCATGAGCATATAATCGGTTAATGTAAATGACAGCCAGGTAAACTATCACCATATTGGCATGTTTATCACTGTGAAATTGTATTACAATAGTAAACTGATTCGTTCTATTCGTTCTGCATGCTAACTAACTAACTAACTAATTAATTAACACCTGGCATGTTAACTGGCGACTAGTTAGCCAGATACTTCCCAGTCTCAGCTCTCCCTTTCATTTAGGAGAGACTGCTGGCAAATTGTGAATGCCGTTCTCCGCAGTTATATACAATGACAGAACAGACCAATAGCACCAGCCGCGAGAAAAGCTTCCGACTAATCTGACACCGTCGCAAGTATCTGCGGACGACTCTTTATCGCTTCTGAATTGGGCGTCCACTGTAAGTTGTTGACCATTGTTCTTTTGCGACGAAGGTTTCTCACTGATTTCCCTGGTTGTGAGCTGATCGAGTTTCGAAATAAAAGAACGCCAACAATATTAGATGCAAATGGATATACTGAAATTAATCCGACAATGAAATTTGACATAATTTTCGTGTTTGACTGTTCTGTGCTGTCTCTACGAGACTCCCTCATTCTGCCCTCGACGAATACTACCGACTGATCCTATTTCAAGACGACCGCTGAGCAAGAGTGGGCATTCGTCATATAACATTCTGCACTCGAACCCGTAGCACGAATATGAGACAAAACAAGGAAACGACTGGAGATGGGCGACAAATGAGATCATAAGCCGTAGATCCTCTATTTTATAAAACAGCATTAGGATAGATCGACTTGACAATAACATACTCACACTTAATGCCGACATTTTACTGATGCAATTTAACTCTCTCGCCGGCCGTTGTAGCCGAGCGGTTCTAGGCGCTTCAGCCTGGAACCAAGCGACTGCTACGGTCGCAGGTTCGGATCCTGCCTCGGGCATGGATGTGTGTGACGTCTTTAGGTTAGTCAGGTTTAAGTAGTTCCAAGGTCTACGGGACTGATGACCTCAGAAGTTAAGTCCCATAGTGCTCAGAGCCATTTGAACCATATTTAACTCTTTCGCCTGCTAAGATTGTTGTCGACAGCCGGATGAGACAAGGTTGTAACAAATGAAGCTATTTAACCAACATACAGTACCTATACTTTTTAAAGTAATATTGCATAATACCACAGTTTGATCTAATAAGGAAACAGTTCTTTTTTGGTCCAGTAGTTTTTACTTTCTGTCATCAGAGCGTAGCACCAGTTAACAACAGTAGGTTTTCACAAAAAGTTTAAATTGTCGCTTCGATAAAATAAACTTTCGTAATTAATTTTTTGTTTGTTTGCAGCTACGTGTTTGCAGTGCTGTGCACATAGAAATCCCCGCGCTACAGAACCGTAGCACACTTCTAGTGGAGCCACAACAAAATGCTGTGGCCTGTCTCCACTTTATCAGCAGACACGAGAAACTAAAATGTGTGCGGACAACTAGCGTTCGCCTGAAATCGATGGATTAAATACGGCGCGAACGTAAACATTAGGCTACGCTACTGGCAGTATCTTACCACAACCTTTACTTAGCATTCACATTCATCGGCTTCGCTGACTCCCAATCAAATTATCAGCTTTCAACCTAGGCTACACCTCGCGCTACGCCAACAGATCAGTCTGTCACCGCAACCACGTCGAACTATTTCAGCCGAACGACAGTTGTACCGTACTCATTTAAGCGGCTCATTTACTGGACTGCAAAATATTGTTTTGGATTGTCTAGAGGCGTGCTAAGGTACTCCGACGCGAAAATTTCAATATGTACTGGGACTACAATTACGTATTTGTATACGAACGAAATATTAATTATGTAACTTTTTTGTAGAGATGACACTTAAAACTTTATGATTAATTCTCGTAAAGTTGTCGACACACACTCGTAAAGGCTTGGTCGTTAATTGATATCATACTCTTCCAATAGTAGAATGATAGTTTGTAACGAGGTATCACAAAGACGCAGCGAGTGATAACTCTATTCGGCTATAGTACGCACAGATCACAGCTCGGGACGCCTCTGTAAGGGGACACCAACTACTGACAGCGATCAAGAAAGTGGTTGACTTTACTAGGTTTCTGGAGAGCTGAACACTGCACAGACGATCTTTAGGAAGATCTTACGCAAACGATGGAAGGAAGGAAGGAAGATTAGGAAGCGAGCTCCTGTCGTTGTTAAGGTCATTAGACACAAAGCATAAAGCAGCATGGGAAGGAAATTAAGCGTGTAGTTTTCAAAGAAACCATCCAGGCATTTTGCACAAAACATTTACGGAAACCACGTAAGGACTGTTCTCGATCGTGGGTCCACTCCAAAAGGTGTGGTTCAAATGGCTCTGAGAACTATGGGACTTAACATCTGAGGTCATCAGTCCCCTAGAACTTAGAACTACTTAAACCTAACTAACCTAAGGACAACACACACATCCATGCCCCAGGCAGGATTCGAACCTGCGACCGTAGCAGTCGCGCGGTTCCAGACTGAAGCGCCTAGAACCGCTAGGCCACCGCGGCCGGCCCAAAAGATGTGTAGACGCAATATACGAATTTGTGACATAGGAAATCCCCACGCTATCGTGCAATACACTTGCGACCAATCAGACATGAATGTCTTCAGTGCGATCTCATACTCTGAAGATTAGGCCCTCAGTCCTCTTCTTCTGTGGAACACGCCTTTACAAGGAAACAAGATTAGACTGTAACGTTCCGTCGACGATGATGGAGTCTGTGAGCATTACAAGACACGAGTACCTGGACATGTTGCAAAATTCGCAAATGTCACAAGCCAGAAATCCAGAATGTAAACATCTCGCGAATTCTTAAACATAGCACTGGTAAACCGTTCAATCACTCGTAAAAAGAAGAAAGATCAGATATTTCTGTTATGGCATCTAAGTACCAAAGAGTTAATCTCATGCAGCGTGTGTGTTGTGTGAAAGATCCAGTGTCTGCTACACTTTTGCCATTACGACGACCTCGCATCAACAGTGCCTTCAAACAGACCTGCACGTCGAATGTGGGAGGAACTTGACTACATATATTATGTCAGCAGTTTCAATGTGATGGAAAATCCACATAGATATAGATGTTTCGATGAGTTCCCTAAATTTATTACGATAATTAATTTCGTTTGTAAACGACACGGCCAATTTGTGTGTATGAGCAGTCTTGTTTTGCTGTGGCCTGGCAGCCAACCACACCGAGAATAGACAGTCAAGTGCATTACATGGTGTATGCCTCGATAATACGGTAGAAAAATTGAAACCTTCATAAATGAAACTGACCCATGGCGCTGGGTAATGCGATGAACAGAAATTTGCAAATAAATCCATGGTGGAAACGATGATTTTAACACTTAATAATTTCACGGCAGTGGCACCTCACGCGAAGAAGAAAATAGATGTGTAATGCAATATGAATCATGGTACACAGTATGCTGTTTCGGTGAGAACGTGAGATATGGAATGAAAAAGAACGATAGAAGATTAGGATTTAACGGCCGATTGGCGACGAGACCAGTAGAGAGGAAGTGCAATACTGGAATTGAGAAGAACCGGGAATAACTTCGGCTGTGCCCATTCAGAGCAACCATCCAAAGGAACCTCTTAGGTTTTACCTTAAGTGATTTTGACAAATGATGGAAAACCTAGCCGGCCGCTGTGGCCGAGCGGTTCTAGGCGCTACTGTCTGGAACCGCGCGACCGCTACGGTCGCAGGTTCGAATCCTGCCTCGGGCATGGATGTGTGAGATGTCCTTAGGTTAGTTAGGTTTAAGTAGTTGTAAGTTCTAGGGGACTGATGACCACAGACGTTAAGTCCCATAGTGCTCAGAGCCATTTGAACCATTTGGAAAGCCTAAATATGGATGGCCGTTCAAGGGCCCGACGCTCAGTATGTGATTTGGAGACTGGCTGAAGAACGGCCTCTGACGGCCTATTTGGCGTCTATTGTTAAATCTGTATAAGCAGGAGTTAGAGATGGCTTTTCTTTTACGTCGTGTTTAGGGCTCTTACTGCTCTGTGTGCAGTATAACAGCGGAGAACTAAAAAGTCGTCTTAAAGTGCTACCTGGAGGTCCTGGAACAGCTCGATAATGTGCATAGCGGGTTTGGAGATGAAATAGCATTCGGTATATAATAGGTTGTTGCTGGAGAGTAGTTTCACCTCAATAATTGTACTGGCTATGGATTAGGACGCTTACATTTCTGTCTAGAACTCGAGTGAATATTTGTAAGTTGTTTCACGGCAGTGGCTCTGCGCTAGCAACAACATTTTTCGTCATTCTTGTTCCACATGAAACGTTTCATCGCCTTGTAGCAATACAATTTTGATTCGTCACCAAAAAGCCTCCTTGCGGTGTATGGCGGAAAGTAGTTTCGGTACCACTGTCACTTCCCCCCCTTCTCTGTTCCATTAGCGAGTAGTTGGCGGAAAGAACGATTGCCGGTCAGCCTTTGTGTGGAGTCGAATCACTCTTATTTTATCTTCTAGGTCTCTCCGCGAGATATATGTAGGAGGAAGCAATATATTTGTTGATTTTTCTAGGAACGTTCGCTCTCGGAACTTTAACAGGAAAACCACACTGTGATTCAGAACGTCTCTCTTGCAGTGTCTGCCGCTGGAGTTGGTTGATCGTATCTGTAACACTTTAGTGCTTACAACATGAACATGTAATCAGTCTGCCATCTGACTTACTCGCGATTAATTTTATATGGTCGTTCCACTGCAGATCGATCAGTACCCATTCTCCTAGATATTTTATGAATGTAAATGCTTCCACTGATTGCTCTGCAATTTTTTAATCATACAATAAGGGGTCTAATCTGTCTTTGTATTCGTAGTACGCTACATTTGTTTATACTGAGGGTTAATTGCCACTCCCTGCGCCATGTCTTCCTGCATTTCGTAAGAATTTTCTAGCGTCGCCTCTTCGCTGTATACAACAGCATCATCCGCGAAAAGCCTCCGAAATTCGGACGTTATCTGCTAGCTCATTTATATATATAGCTCGTCCTATAACACTCCCCTGGGGCACGCCCGTAGTTACTTTTACTCCTAAAGACTTCTCTCCGTTCAGAATGACATGATGTGTTATGTTTGCTAGAAACTCTTCAGTCCAGTCGCACAATTGGTCTGTTATTCCGTGCGCTCGTATTTTGTTCATTAGGCGGAAGTGCGTAACGGTACAGAATGTCTTACGGAAGTCAAAGAACAAGGCTTCTACGTGGACGCCTGTATTTACCGCTTTCTGTGTCTTGTGGACGAACAGAGCGAGCTTGGTTTCACACGATGGTTGTTTTCGGAACTCATCTTGGTTCCTACAGAGGAGCCCTTCGGCTTCCGGAAATGTGAGAATACATTAGTATTTCCCAAAATTCTACAACTGACCGACCACAGAGATAGAGGCGTATAGTTTTGTTTGTCTGTAAACGACCTTTCTTAAAAACGGGAATCAACTGTGCCTTTTTCCCGATTATCGGGAACACTTCGCTCCTCCAAAGACCTATGGCACACTGCTATTAGAAGAGGGGTAAATTCTTTTGCCGCACCCTATATAGAATGGTAATGGTGCCCCATCAAATCCAGTTGCCCTTCCTCTGTTGAGCAATTTCAATTGCTTTTCTACCCTGTGGTCATTTATTTCGATGTTGTTGTTGTTGTTGTTGTTGTTGTGGGCTTCAGTCCTGAGACTGGTTTGATGCAGCTCTCCATGCTACTCTATCCTGTGCAAGCTTCTTCATCTCCCAGTACATACTGCAACCTACATCCTTCTGAATCTGCTTGGTGTATTCATCTCTTGGTCTCCCTCTACGATTTTTACCCTCCACGCTGCCCTCCAATACTAAATTGGTGATCCCTTGATGTCTCAGAACATGTCCTACCAACCGATCCCTTCTTCTAGTCAAATTGTGCCACAAACTTCTCTTCTCCCCAATCCTATTCAACACCTCATTAGTTATGTGATCTACCCATCTAATCTTCAGCATTCAGAATTACTGTGCAATCTTCGTCTGTCTTTGATTGTATACATGCATGTGTACGCGGCTAATCTCTCTCATATTAATCTTACGGTCTGTACCCGACATATTCGGTGGCACATACTAAAGCATCGGTTCTCAAAATTTCCTCTGCAGGATTTCTTACTTCTGAAGATTTCCGTGCAAATTTCTCGAGTGTGTCTGAGCCACTTTCTCACGGGTTACAGTGACATGTTACGATTCTAGAAGCACGGCTCAGAATTCATTCGATTTCCGCCTTTCAAAACTATGGACTGGTGTCGTGTATGCGATTCACTTTGCAGACGCACCGTTTCAGGAAATCAAAGTCTTGCATTCGACGATCCTAATTCTTAACTTACCTGTTCTTCCCATTTTCATATAATTTCTTTGCATCATACATGAACGATGTGACATGCTCCAAACGTTTACCGTTAATACTGTAATCATATTCTTCCATTCTCAGCGATAACCTATAATATCTCAATAAATCTTTACATAGCACCGTACAGCTTCATTATCAACTAATGTTAACAATAGCTGTGGGAGTTTTTTTTCGAAATATATAAACATGTTTTACTGTGTATTTTTAGAGTTATTAAGTGCTGCACTACCCTTAAAAGTGATACCGCTATGTGACACTCTTTGTCAACAGTCACCAAGTGTCTGTAAACAACTCTTTCGGTTCCTCGTCGACAGAAGTGAAGCATCCAATAGACAACCGCTGCGTGAACGTCCGTATCGTTGGAAAATCTCTTTCCCCCAGACGTCCTTTCAGTTTACCGAGAAGATGGAAATCGCAAAGTAAAATAAGAGTTGTGGACTTCCTCATCAGCAGCGCCTACATCTGTGCGGCACTGGTCAAATTGTTGGCACCATTTCTCTATGGTTGGACAGACACAGTATTTTATGCATATACCGTCAGAATTTCACGGTGAACCCGTGCACAATTTAGACGGTTTGTTCAAAAGAATAGTTCGGTCCACCATACCTCAACTTTGGAGAACACTTCTAGCTATTCCACTCCCTCACCGTGTTACACCTGCTGTCGGTAGAGCAGCAGAACTGTGTATCCGGGAAACACGGAACACTCTTCTGACGTTGAGCCACCTTCTTGCGCAGTGATCAACGGGGTGACGCACGTAACTTACTTCCTGAACTTCCTGCATACATAGTGTCGAATTTAAAATATCTTGTAACCTATTTCGATCCTTTCAACATTATGTGCCATCGCCTGAAAAGACAGTCATAACCATGTCTACAGAAGCCATCAAAACGGGATAGATTTTATTCTGGTGTCACAATGCCCAATTGCAATATAACGGAACGTGCCAACGGACAAAGCAATATCAAAAACTTTGGTAATCTTTTTTGTACAATTTTAATAACTTTTTCAAAAGGTCAGCACTGATTTCCATAAACGTTCGACCCTATGTAAACTTTTATGCCTGTTTCGTAACACTATTCTACTCTGCAGTAGGACCTGGAATCGACATGGCCAATCTGAGTTTACGCTTTGAACACAGCGCTGCACAAAATGATATCCGATATCTCATTGGTTCCTGCCCACATCTTTTTACTGGTAGAGTTTCTGGTGAAGTGATTTTAGCACTTCATACTGGTGCTTTCTGTGAATGTATAAATAAATCTCAACCATTCGTCTCCTCCCGGTTTCGGTATAGCTACCAACTTTCTTGCACATACTCAAAACTTCCTTTGGACTCTCGTTTCTGTTTTCATTTTTAAACCAAAGAGCATCTCTCACGTATTTGCACAGGAGCAGAAAAGAATAATTCATCATACTAACCCTGCTTATTGCTTTCGACACGACAACAAGTCCTAAGCACACGTGAAGTTACGAACATAGCACAATTTGTAAAAGCGAACTGTGTCGATAAATAGTGTTCATAACAGTACAAAAGTGGACGACGTCATCGTGGTCACGTCTACCTCACGCGTGCTGCAGCTACGAAGTCAGTTCTGGCACCCAGCCAAAAGACAGAAAAAGAAGAAATCGGTCGCCATGTTGTGGCTTTGAAATTATTGGTAGGACTATTTTGACACGTCCACCGCCTGATTTGTGGGCGAAGAAACTATGTGAACTTGGTCGAAATACCTCTCATTTTCTCGCTCAATACATCAGCAGTAATTATTACTAATGCAATTTATACAGCAAACTCCGTACACAATTTTCAAAACTAGGATGTCGTTTCTTGTCCGATGAAACTAAATATTTTTGTAAGTTTCCGAATTTTTTCAGCAGTGGACTGAAAGCAACACTGTAGACGTTTAAGTTAACATGAAAGCGACTGGTCTCCAAGCCCTGTTCGTCTGTGGAATTCATCATTGCCTTGTTCTGCAAATAGTAATCTACGTTTAGAATGTATGCAGCGAAATCGCTGCTATCGAGATATCAACGTTTACTTACGATCGTACATTTCACATACGTCATTCAGCAACGTCCTCTGAGGTAACACTACTGATAGTCTGGTATGTGAGATATAAGACAAAACTAATTAAAATCCCTCTGCAACGCACAACAGTAGCTACAATAGCGATGGTGGAAACATACAATGGAATTTAGGTACCAGGAGGTAGCCTACAACGGAAGAACGTCACGTTTAACTCTGCTCCAGATGTTTCAACAAACTGGGTGGCACACTGCTTAAAACAATAGCAACAATAAATGTCTACTTTTATTATACACAGTTTCCATTTATTACGATTTCTGTACCGGACCGCTTCAGCATTTCACCTTTGTCATGCAGGATACGATCGGCGATTTTTCTACCACTTCTTTGTACAATTCTACGCCTGGGCAGCAATGACTGTAAAATAGTTAGTTACATGTCTCATATAATATTTTCACTACAGAAAGTGAAGTCAAGGATCGAGTCAGATCACTGTGTGTTTATATGAATGCGTGGCATGTCCGAGAGAACAGATGCTACACGTACTCTCATAATTGTTTCGCCTCGATGGGCAATGAATCCACCACTTTCAGTGCGAATGCACAATTATGTTCGACCTCCTGTGAGAATCTCAGAGTAGCGGGCGTGGAGAACGTGCGGATAGGTGGTGCTCGGTGGGAACGTGTGTCGCCCGGGAGGTGTGCCGAGATGGTCAGCGAAACTGCAATAATGCTTCGTCCGGATGGCGCAGCGGTTAACGCAACTGCCTACAAATCAGGATATCCCGTGTTCGAATACCAGTCCGCCACACATTTTCACTAGTCGCCGCTGATTCTGCATAAAGTCCCGGTGCAGCTGACGTCAACAGTTCCTTCCCTTTTCTTTCCTTTCTCCACCCTAAATTTACCTAATATTGTGTGTCTAATCAGCGTCCTACACATCAGAACTTTTATACTACTGGCCGAGCGTTCTGACACGGAGTTTGAGCCAGCGGCCATCTAATGGGGAGAAGCGGTGTCTAAATAGCCGGTCTTTCACCGCTTTTCTGAAACACCCTCAGATGAATGACTAAATTTTATCGCTACATAACGCACACCGTAATTCTTCAGGCTTTCCCAGCGATCTGTTGACATCTGGAGCTGCCGGGTGTTCTGTCGGACATTAGTGCCATCCATGCGCAATATTTCGACAACGTGACTCTCTTGTTCCATCAGTCTCACGTAACACACCTCAGGACAATAACGTGCACTCTTTGTTAACAAAATTTAACTTCAGTAAAGAATTTTGTATTCTACAATTGGTTTTGAACTACGCTGAATTAGTGACAACAGAGTTCTTAACAGAATATATAGGTTGTTTCAGGTAAAGTGCTTTTCTCTGTAACTTACAAAATAATATATGAAAGCAACATTTATTTACATGGGTAAACGAGAAGATGATGTTAATCCTTCGGCAGAGTTATGAAAATAGTTCATTTAGTTATTTCCCAGAGAGTTACAATAACGAGCTACAATCTTTTAAACAGACAATTATTTTTTCTATCATGGAGCTGACAAATTTAAACTGCGTACAAACCAATTCGAATCGAAGTGACAACAATTTTAATTAGTGACGTTTAAGGATGAAGCCGGCCGGTGTGACCGAGCGGTTCTAGGCGCTTCAGCCTGGAACCGCGCGACCGCTACGGTCGCAGGTTCGAATCCTGCCTCGGGCATGGATGTGTGTGATGTCCTTAGGTTAGTTAGGTTTAAGTAGTTCTAAGTTCTAGGGGACTGATGACCTCAGATGTTAAGTCTCATAGAGCTCAGAGCCATCTGAACCATTTAAGGATTAATGCAACATGCTGTAGATAACCGGCTGTGTTCAGATGGATGTTTTGGTGGCGGAATATTCATTTAAGTGAGGTGTTCAAACGAGTGCCCAATGTCCTGAATGCACAACTAAATGCGCCTTCTAAACGACCCGCAAGCGACATCTAAACTTGCTCGTGTCAAGGAGCTACAAGATTCCCCCATTGTGCTGTTTGGAGTCATTTGAGATTGTGGGCTCTCTAGATATTCCCACAAAGAGATCTACTGGTATTAAATCGGCCGACCGTACGGGTTATCCCTGAGAACCATGGCGTCCTTCAAACAGGACATAGAGGATGTGGCTTACCTCAAGGCACTTCTGGACACTCTTCCTTGCCGAATTCAGGCCATTATCGAGGCTGGCTGCGGTGTTATATGATTTTAGCGCGATGTCTCCCGGCGATGACTAATTGTTTGTCTGGTTTTTATGTCCAAAGTCTCAAGTACATCAAATTGGCGGATTAGATATCGTCGAGCTGTCTATCCAAGTGTATGGAATTGTAAGCACGTTCCGAATACGTTTTCTCTAGAAATAAATCTACGGCGGGAAATGAGCGAGTTCGAATGGGATACGATTGTAAAGGACCATAGGGTGTTTCACAGGAGATGTAAGTTCCCTATCGACTTCTGGCAATGCTGTTATGGAGTGGAAACGTCAGGAAACTGCAGAGATCACTCATCGCTCTGAAACACCAAAAAGATTAACTGAAGAGAACAAGAGAAGTCTGGAGCGGGCTGTAGCAGCCTACCGTCAGACGTCCTTGTCACCTACCGCAGATGGTTTTGTCTGCTGCTCCGGTACAGAGTTCAAATAAATCCGTCGGAGGGGGCGTATAGGATTCGTCTTCTAAAGATTGTGCTGCAGTCGTCCGGAAGCCAGCGATCACGAGTACGAATGAGCGACGTCACTTCGAATGGCGCAAACAACTTCGTCACTAGCCTGTGGAACTGTGGAAGGGGAGTGTACGGACAGATGAGTCATTGTGCATTACGTGGCACTCACATGGGCATGGATGAGCTTGGGGAACAACTAGTGACCGTTATTTACTGGACTGCGTTGCCAAGAGAGTGTGTGGAGGTGGTAGCACTGTAAAGGACCTGCATTACAGGGAACTGGTTTTTTTTTCATCAATGTAAAAATGAATTTCGGTGTTCAGTAAAGCATATTTCATAACAGTCACGCTGCGGCGACACTTCGGAACCGGAGCACACCTATAGTAGCAGTATAACGCCTCTGTGCAAAAATAAAGGAACAGTGCACAGTGCACCGTAGTAAATCGAGTTGATTTGTTGGATTCTCCCGGTCAGCCCCGACCTTAAACTCCATAGAACTCTTTGGGACGAATTAGAGTTGTAGCTGCGTGCCGCAAAAATTCGCCCGAGATCCCAGCAATAGTTGTTGGCCGTGCTTCGGGTAGTATGAGAAAAAAATTCACCTTTAGTATATGAAACATGCAGGAAAACTAAGCTGCAGTTACATTATCAAAAGAATTATCAAACGATATTAGTTACACGGTTAACCTATTTGGAACGGACAATAAACGATGTCCGAATATTTTCGAACAAATAATTTTTATTATTCACAGAGGAGAAATTAGTGTACACAAAACAATTATTATGCTGTTACAAGGGATATTTGTAAGTAGTTTCTTAACAAAAAACATGTACATGTGATACTGTATTTCATCTTCTTAGGATATCTCTTTTATTGCTTGCTGGTGCGGAATGACTGATTCAGAATTATCTTCTACGACCACCACCTCTTCTCGAATACTCTGTCGGACATTTCATATTTATTAAAGTTTATTTTTGCCCTCAATTTTAAAATCAGACCATTGCGATTTGCTTCAACACTTGAGTCACTTCGCATAGGCGTAACGTAAAGTGAAAATACTATATAAAATTTTGGACAAAACAGAAATGGGTAGCGCCACCTACTACCGACTGCGGCATCCGGGTTTGTCTGCAGATAGCTCAAATATACAATTACTCATTGAAAGGAGAAACTTGTCAGTCGCCATTCAGTTATTACATGCAGTATCCGATTTCAAATGAAATTTCTGTTACCCATAATAAAACACACTCTAGAGTTGAATGTAGTCGAAGTGCGGCCTAAGAACGACAATGACATCATTATCGGTAATTGATGCTGCATTCACTCCAGCGATAGTCAGCAATTTTTAACCAGAATGAAATATTAATGCTGCATGTCACTTCTCCAAAGCAGCAGACACACGGACGTTCCTTGATTACAAGGAATCCGGCCGTGGTGGCCGAGCGGTTCTAGGCGCTTCAGTCCGGAACCACGCGGCTGCTACGGTCGCAGGTTCGAATCCTGCCTCGGGCAAGAATGTGTGTGATGTGCTTAGGTTAGTTAGGTTTAAGTAGTTCTAAGTTTAGGGGACTGATGACCTCAGCTGTTAAGTCCCATAGTGCTTAGAGCCATTTGATTACAAGGAACTTACTGGGACAATGAGAAGCCTAGGTAAGCGTTATGTAGTCCGCTGTCGGTCTCGGCATTTTCGACTGTTTTGCAAAGAAATCGCGACATGGAGTCTTCAGAACAAATGATTCGGTATATACGCATCCAAACTCTACAAAACCACCGAACGGAGTATGGCAGAGGATACAAGGTGTAAGAGAATCATTACTTCTTCCCCTCCCCGGTACGCAGCTCATGGTCTAGTGGTTACCGTCGTTGTCTCTAGGTCGCAGGATCCCGGGTTCGATTTCCGGCCGGGCCCGAGATTTTCTTCGCTCGGGAATTGAATGCTTGTATTGTCCGAATCATTTCATCCCATTTTCAACGACGCGCAAGTCGCTGAAGTGGACCAAATAGAAAGACTTTCACCAGGCTGCCGATAATGCCATACGATAATTTCACCTCCCCCCACCTCCCTCCCTCCAGTTGTTTAGTCGATTCCGACTCTCCGTGACCCCATGTATTAAAGTACACCTACTGTCTGGTAAGTAAAAGCGTGGTCTGCATTACACACAGATGGTAAAAGATATCGCCTTAGTTCTTTCATAGTCCAATAGGGGGAACCCTTGTCATTCATTCAATGTCCATAAAGCATTAGTTTACTTTGCATTCTTGACTGAGATACACATGAAGACACACGCGTGGCGTTTTGAGGCTGTGTTCCTCTGTGGCCACCTTAAAGGTCGGAAAATAAGTCATGCCGCGGCGTCTACATATATGGGGAACTCAAAGTAACTTGCACAAAAATGGATATACGCCCCAAATTAGTTAAAAACGTGGATGATTTTGAAGGACATGGTTCAACCGGTAAAGTGACTACAAAATTGGAAAAAATTATTATTAACCTTTTTTTTCGTGAAACATAGCGTCAAGTGCAAGCAAGATTTACTTTGAAACAGCTGTCAACGCAAACTCGACACATCTGGAGGTCTCTTCCACGTGAATACGCGGAAAACTTTGTTTCAAGCATGTGTCGGAGGTGCCAAGCGATTATATATCGACGCTGCGGGTGACTGGACGTACTATTAATTGCAATGGCATTTTTGTTTTGTTCATGTGTGATACATGTGTATGTTTTGGTTTGTTGTCAAATACATTTTTTTACTGATTAGCACGAAGACGGTCTTACTTAATAGATTGTATTTGTTCTGCCCTGTACTTTCCAAGTTAGGATCCATTACTCCTGTGGTGCCAACCACCCAGCTCATCCTTTGCTTCTTATCCCTGTGCCTTCCATCTCCCCCAGCGTTGTCGTGTTTTCCAGCAGACACGTCCGAAGTAGCTCAGTTTTTGTATTGTTATAACACCTTTCAAGGAGCAGCCTGGTTTTAGTTACTATAGTACTGATCGATTAGTTCTGCCAGCGGTCCATGGAACTCTAAGGAGTACCCTCCAACATCACGCATCTCACATAAAAGGAGTCTATTCTACCCATTCAGCCTTTCTTAGGGTCCAGATCTCACATCCGTACATCACAAATGGGAAGACCATATCCCTTAATATAAGGATCGTCGTTGTTTAAGTTTTGTCTCTCCTCCATAAACATTATCGAGTTTTGACATTACTTTCTGGCAAGCAACAAGCGTCTCTTGATTTAGTGCCTGCAATCACCAATAGCAGAAATCTGCGAGCTGAGATGACTGAACATAGAAACTACCTCCACTGTTTCTCCTCGCCCCTTGAAGTGATAGTTGTCATAATGTTCATTTTCTTGACGTTCAGCATTCACTTACATTTATGCCAGCAAATTTTATTCCACTTTCTTCTTTATCTAACCTGGCATATCTCATAATGTCCTCTGCATACGGACTGAATAAATAAGACTACAATATGCAGCCTTACCGTATTCCTTTCTTAATCTTGACCGACTTAGATTCTCCATATAAGGTTTTTACTGTGGCTTGTTGATCAGAGTAAAATTCCGTATGAAGAGAAGGACGTAATCAGGCAGTTCTATGTTTCTGACTATTCCCCAAAATTTATTGTGGTCGCCACAGTCAAAAGTTTCAGCATAATCAATAAAGTGCACATCTTTTTGCAATTCTTTTGCCTTCTCAATAATCCATCGGATGTTGGCAATTTGCTCTCTGGTCTCTCTTCCTTTACGAAATCCAGTTTGTTCATCAGGTAGCTTCGGTCTATATACGGCTAAGTCCATTTTGTAAGATTCTAAGCACGACTTTGCTAGAATGTGAGATAAGTGCGACTGTTTGGTGATTCGAAAAGCCTTTAGAAATACTCTTTTTTTGGAATCAGCATGAATACTGAACTTTTCCAGTGTTTTGGCCAATGTTCGGTTCTGCATATTTGCTGAAATATTGAACGCAACGCTTTCACCGCGTTCTTCCCAATGACTCTGAACAATTCTTATGGAATTACATCATGTCCACTAGCCTTTTATTTAGCCGTATTTTCTAGAGCCAACTGACTTCACTTTCTACAATATGCGGGAAGAAAGACAATAAGTATCCATCAATGCGTTCGAATTTCTCTAAATACACCTTCGCGTTCATTACCGCGAGGCGCACAGGTTGTAGGAAATAATTTGTTTCGCGTCTTGCACTGAAGAGTTGACGCAAGACGCCTATCTTAAGGTGTTGCCCGATACATAACATTTACTTATATTCAGGATGAGCTTGCCAGTCTTCGCGCCATGTCCTGAAACCTTAATGTCTTTCAGAATTTCGTAACAATTTTATGACAACATGGTTTATCCGAAT
Organism: Schistocerca piceifrons; assembly: GCF_021461385.2. Classification (NCBI taxonomy): domain Eukaryota; kingdom Metazoa; phylum Arthropoda; class Insecta; order Orthoptera; family Acrididae; genus Schistocerca; species Schistocerca piceifrons. The sequence continues at coordinate 498,258,197 of NC_060138.1, read as the reverse complement.
ACAACTACGTCGTCTTCGAACAGTCAGTACGGCTAATAGTGTTGTCCGCTACGTCGATGGCATATGCCGGGAACACTAACGGTCCTCTCACACTTTCATGAGGCACTTTCTCAGTTTCACTACTTCCAGATATACGATGACAGCAAGATGGAAAGCTCAAGCATAGCAATCATACGCTACTTACAATTTTCACGTGTTGGTTCAAGAAGTGATATCGAGGCGATGGCATGCACTTGTGGCAGCGATGAGGTTCTTAATAGCTTCATGTCGCGTTGTTATCGCCACACAATAAAACCACAAAATGTGTTCACTTTAGCAAATGTAGACGAGTCTTTACATTAAAGGACAAATACAAGGGGTGTCGTTGGAGGAATGGTCAATCTCCAGAGATGTGACAGGAACGATCATTCAAAGCAAAAGTGTCTAGTAAACGTGGGCTATAAAATAAATAACTTGAAAGCTATCAGCACTTCTTCATGTTCGCTACTATACAGCACATTTCTTCTACTAAACAAGAGCTCATAACTGTTACAGTATGCATTTTAGAGCCTATGTTAACCAAAGAATTTTTCTTGTTTTGGTCTGTACTGCCTCCTCCTAAAATATGGAAAGCAAAGAGTTTCAATAGAAGAGTTTTGTTTCACCGTATCGAAGATGGTGAAGCACTGATAGCTCTTAACATATGTATTGTAGAGCACATGTTTACGCGACTTTTTTGCTTCGAATGATCGTTCCTTCCTATTCCTGGATACTGACCGTTCCTCCCGGGACACCCTGTACAGAAACAATTTTCATGCTGCTTTTTAGAGACTACATTGGGACAAGCCAGAGTTGGGAAGTTAATAGTTAATGGAGTTTCCATAATGGAATGACCCCCAACTCCAACCAACACCTCCCCCCCCCCCCCCCACACACACACACAAAGAAAGAGTGGGGGGAAGAGAGAGGGGGAGGGGAAGATGGAGGGACAACGTTCAATCAACATCGGGGTCATTAGATAAGGTAGTGAAGTACCAGGGCGACAATTAAGAGATAGGAAGCACTACCACATGGTGTCGTTTACAGAAATCAAAATTAAGAGAGCCTGCCGGGGGTTTCAACACTACTCATTCCGAGTTCCTAAAAATTAAAGGTAACCAGAATTTTGCGTTATCCTACTATGAATCTCAAAGTTAATAATCACAAGATAAGTACGTAGAACGAACTAAAAATATGGCTTTTACCATTATTTGAAAGAATAACTACTTAGATCCTGGCCATCTTAATACGAGGAAAAATGTAACTAGCATATCATTCTTATAAAACCATGTTAAACTGGACAAAGAACAGAATGGACGCATGTACGGGATTTGCAAATCATTCCATCATTCATTTGAAATTCACTGGTACTTTAAACAGGACGGAAAGGATGATGACGGTCTCATAGATGCACCTAGAGATTACAAGCGGACTGGCTTAAATGAGAAAATTTCTTAATGTTAATAAGTCACAGAACTGGACAGTTAACGGAGATTCCAACAATAGCGCGTGCCAATTGTAAAGTTTACTCCGTGAAGAGGTCTGTTTAAATGTTAGGGAGGGTCTGAAGGCCTAATCTTGCCCAGTAAAATAAATACATACATAAATAACTAGACAGATGAAAATTAACTTGGCTGCTGCTGGGTCGACACCCGACGTAGTTTTTTAAAAATTTCTTTTGAGTCAGCAGTCTTCTGACTAGTTTGATGCGGCCCGCCACGAATTCCTCTCCTGTGCCAATCTTTTTATCTCAGAGTAGCACGTGCAACCTACGTCCTCAATTATTTTCTGGGTGTATTCCAATCTCTGTTTTCTTCTACAGTTTTTACCCTCTACAGCTCCCTCTAGTACCATGAAAGCCAATCCCTGCTGTCTTAACATATGTCCTATCATCCTTTCCCTTCTCCTTGTCAGTGTTTTCCACATATTCCTTTTCCTCTCCGATTCTGTGCAGAATCTCCTCATTCCATACCTCATCAATCCACCTAATTTTCAACATTCGTCTGTAGCACTACATCTCAAATGCTTCGATTCTCTTCTGTTCTGGTTTCCCCATAGTCCATGTTTCACTACCATACAATGCTGTGCTCCAAACGTACATTCTCAGAAATTTCTTCACGGCCTTTGTTTGATACTAGTACACATCGCTTGATCAGGAATACCCTTCTTACTGCGCTAATCTGCTTTGACATCCTCCTTGCTCCGTCCGTCTTTGGTTATTTTGCCGTTTAGGTAGTAGAATTCCTTAACTTCATTTACTTTGTGACCGTCAATCCCGATGTTAAGTTTCTCGCTGTTCTCATTTCCGCTACTTCTCATTACTTTCGTCTTCCTTCGATTCACTCTCAGTCCATATTCTGTAGTCGGTGTTCATTCCACTCAGCTGATCATGTAATTCTTCTTCACTTTTGCTCAGAATAGCAATGTCATCAGCGAATCGTATCATTGATATCCTTTCACCTTCAATTTTAATTCCACTCCTGAACCTTTCTTTTATTTCCATCATTGCTTCTTCGATGTACTGATTGAACAGTTCGGCGAAAGACTACATGTCTGTCTTACACCCTTTTTAATCTGAGCACTTCATTCTTGGTCGTCCAGGCTCCCTCTTGGCTCTTGTATATATTATAAATTACACGTCTCTCCCTATAGCTTACCACCATTTTTCTCAGGATTTCGAACATCGTGCACCATTTTACGTTGTCGAACGCTTTTTCCAGTCGACAAATCCAATGAACGTGTCTTGATTTTTTTTTAGTCTTGCTTCCATTATCATCCGCAACGTCACAAATGCCTCTCTGGTGCCTTTACCTTTCCTAAAGCCAAATTGATCGTCATGTAACACAAAACTAAAACTCCGTCCTAATAGGCCTTGAAAGGCCCAACGGGACCGACCGGCCGCCGTGTCATCCTCAGCCACAAGCGTCACTGGATCGTATATGGAGGGGCACGTGGTCAGCACACCGCTCTCCCGGCCGTAAGTCAGTTTACGAGACTTCTCAGTCACACCTCCGTATGCCTTACAAGGGGTGAGCACACCCCGTTTGCCAGCATCACTCGGCAGACCGGACGGTTTCCCATCCACGTGCTAACCTACCCCGACAGCGCTTAACTTCGGTGATCTGGCGGGAACCGGTGTTGCCACTGTGGCAAGGCCGTTGGCACCGTAATTTTACACATCCTAAATTTTATTTTCCAGTCTTCTGTATATTATTCTTGTCAAAAACTTGGATGCATGAGCTTTTAAGCTGATTGTGCGATAATTCTCGCACGTCAGCTCTTGCAGTCTTCGGAATTGTGTGGACGATATTTTTCCGAACGTCAGATGGTATATCCATACCCTCATACACACTACACGCCAACGTGAATTGTTGTTTTGTTGCCACATCCCACAATGATTTTAAAAATTCTGATGGAATGTTATCTATCCCTTCTGCCTTATTTGATCTTAAGTCCTCCAGAGCTCTTTTAAATTCTGATTCTAATACTAGAACCCGTTATCTCTTCTAAATCGACTTCTGTTTTTTCTTCTATCACATGAGACAAATCTTCCCGCCCATAGAGGCCTTCAATGTACTCTTTCCGTCTATCCGCTCTCTCCTCTGCATTTAACAGTGGAATTCCCGTTGCACTCTCAGTGTTACCACCCTTGCTTTTAATTTCACGGAAGATTTTTTTGACTTTCCTTTATGCTGAGTCGTTCCTTCCGAAAACCATTTCTTTTCGTTTTCTTCACATTCTTCACGCAGCTATTTCGTCTTAGCTTCCCTGCACTTCCTATTTATTTCATTCCTCAGCGAGTATTCCTGTATTCCTGAATTTCCCTTAACATTTTTGTACTTCCTTCTGTCATCGACCAACTGAAGTATTTCTTCTGTTACCCATGGTTTCTTTGTAGTTACCTTCTTTGTACCTATATTTTTCTTTCCAACTTCATTTAAAGAGTTTATTATTCCAGAAGGACTGTTCTATTTTTTTTTAAAAAAAAACATTATCATTTCACAACGGCTATTTTAAAACCTTTTAGAGCAGTCACGTGGAATAATGACCTCTTTTAATACACATCTCCAGCAATGCTGTGTTGCAAAACAAACTGCTCTCATCTCACCTGATGACAGAAACACTGAGACACCGAACACTGGAGTACATATCCAAACATAATAATTATTAATTTTAAAATGTAATTTTCCGTTAAGGAATTAGATGAATGCAGATGCTGGTAAGGATCACACTCCCTAGTAGCATAAATAGAGCAAGGCTGAAGAATATTAAAAGAAGACAAGTGGTAAGAAAATGGGATGCGGCAAAGTTAACCACTGACAGTTCTAAAGCCCTTCTCGCAAACTATTGAAGAAATACGGGGAAATTCAGCAGTGAGTACCAAAATATCAGAAGAATGAATAAAATAGCTATGGATAAAAGACCTTTTGAAAAGATGAAATGTTTGTTGTTCTGAAAGTGGAATATGATTAAGAATGTAAGTCTGAAAGCTTTAGATGAGGTTGGAAAAATAAAGAAGGAAAGAACAGATTAATTATATCATGTTAGATATGGATGAAAGTAGGATGTACGAAAATTCTGTTAAAATATGAAGAACGGAAAGACCTTGGATCAAGTAAAATCTTTTCGGTACTTAGAACGCTTGATGACAGAAAATTATAATTGTGTGGAAGAAATAAGGAGTGGAGGGGAAAAGACTTTTTTGAAAAGATGACATGTTTGTTGGCAGCAAAAAGAATTACAGTAGAAGAAAAAAAAGAGATTCGTGAAGTGATTTGTGTGGAATGTGAAATTATATGCCACTGCATCAATCAAAAACAAAGAGAAAAAAATCTTGCTTCAGTTCTGAATGTGTTATGAAGAAAAATACTTGAAGTGAAATGAAGGGACACAATGAGGAACGAAGAAGCATCTCAGAGTACAAGCGGACAGGAAATTACTAGAATGCTGAAAACATACTAACTGGACATATGCTGCGAGGAAATTGGGTGCAACAAAGAGTCATCGAAGAAAACATTGCAAGGGAGTTGGGTACCAGAAGGCTTCGAATATTGGATGACATTAAAATAGGGCAAATTTGCAGGCAGATTAAGGAAAAGGCACAGGACAGAGCGATGTGGAGAGCGTCCAGTCAATTCATGTCGTAAAACAGCAACACCAGAGAAGTAGTACACGCCTCAGTACTGCATGAACCACACATACGCTTCCTGAAGTGGCGTTCGTACCAAAGAAACAGGTGAACAGTATCACCAGCAATACCAACTAGTGGCCTTCGAAGAAAACCGCAAAACCAGTTTCCAAGGCGTACCGGTTCTTTATATTACTTATTTTTTTCTTCCCTCATCTTCACTTTTCATGCGTCCGGAGAAACGTTAATGTTTGTATGACTTCTCAAACTTCTCCGTGAAAGATTTTTCTCGTAATGGGAAGCAATAATCCAATCATAAATCAAGTCCAAATGGGCCTAGAATATACTTGTTCCCTGATGAACATACGTCGGGTAATGTGTGTAATCAGGAGTGGATAATAAAAACATCTGTAGTGCTGTAATTGAGAAGCACTTAGCCGAATAGTGAAGGGAAGGCAGCAATGTTTGGTGAGATAACAACAGTACACGTTACTATTCAACTGTAGCTCTTACTCGACACAGTGCACTGGAGTTCTTCAACGTGGTATTCATTCAAAAACTACGTTTGGAAACACGTGCCTCCTAGGAATGAGAATGCATTTGAAGTAACGATCATTCGCTCCTGAATTATTCTCCACGAAGATTGAATGGTTAAGCGAAACTAAACTTCAATAGAAATGATTTAAGCTGTTTCACTAATGCACTGTATTGGCTTTTTAGGGTTGCGTAGTTCGGTCGGTAAAAACGGTACCCCTTTAGGATCACTTTGTTATCTGTCTTTCTATCTGTCCAACTGTTAAAAGTCCTTTTTCTCAGGAAAGGGTAGACGTACCACGTTGAAATTTATGTCACATACAAAGGTCTATGATTTCTTGGTGGTATAATAAGTGTAAGTTTCTAAGTTACTGCAATAAAGATAAAGCTATTCATGTCACACATTCTGATACTCGCATACTCACTCATCTAAAACTATAGATTACTTCCCGTTGACCTAGAATCATAAAATTTGGTAAGAAGCTAGGTTTCCCGTGAAAATGAGGGGAAATATTCGAAAATAGTGAATTTGAAATTGTACCGCACGAAAATTCATTTGTTATCCGAATTAAAATTAAAACATTTTCAAAAGTCTTGGAATTCCCAGGGCCGACATCTTGCCAGTGTCACTAACCGGCAAAAATCGTAAAGACTGTCGATTCCTGGGATGGATGAACTGGCTACACACATAATTAAGTTTGAACGGAACCACCAGACCGCAAATCCTACTCGCACCTGGCCAATTTTTCGATGGCAGTCACACAGAGAAACTTAAGAATTTTAGCTGCATGTGCTCAATTACCTCTCAGTTACTTCCTGATGATTCTGCACATATCAAATCTACAGAGTGTTTGAAATTTCCTTTTAATGGCTTCTAGAGGATTCAGTAGATAAACGTTGATAAGGAACCCATGTCCGGGAATGTACCGCTTGGATATAAAATAAGTCTGAAAATCGGATCACTTTCATATCTCCCTCTTCGCGATACACACACAAACTAAGAACAGGGAGCCGTCGTCAGTACGTGTTGTAATTAGCGGTCTGGGATTACTCTCGGCGCAGACATCAAGTAACATTTCCATTCGACTACAACAACAGCTGCGAGAAATTGGTACATTCGCAACTGACAAGGTGAGAAACATACGTAGAAGTAGATATCCTCGGTGTAGCAAAGCAGTTTAAATCACTTAATAAAGGTAAGGCCCCGGTCTAGATTGTATACCAGTAAGGTTCGTTTGAGATTATGCTGATACAATATCTCCATATTTAGCAATTATATACAACCGCTCGCTCACAGAACGATCCGCACCTAAAGACTGGAAAATTGCTCAAGTCACACCAATACCCAAAAAGGGAAATAGGAGTAATCCGCTGAATTACAGGCCTATATCACTAACGTCGATTTGCAGTAGGATTTTGGAACATTTACTGTGTTCGAACATTAAGAATTACCCCGAAGAACACGATTTATTGACATATAGTCAACACGGATTCAGAAAATATAGTTCTTCAGAAAATATAGGTCCTGTGAAACAATGTGTGCTATCGACAGGGAATGTCAAATTGATTCCATATTTTTAGATTTCCAGAAGGATTTCGACACCGTTCCTCACAAGCGTCTTCTAAACAAACTGTGTGCCTATGCAATATCGCCTCAGTTGTGCGACTGGATTCGTGATTTCCTGTCAGAAAGGTCACAGTTCGCAGTAATAGACGGAAAGTCATCGAGTAAAACAGAAGTAATATCCGGCGTTCCCCAAGGAAGTGTTATAGGCACTCTATTGTTCTTGATCTATATTAACGACGTAGGAGACAATCTAAGTAGCCCTATCAGATTGTTTGTAGATGGTGCTGTTATTGTAAAGTCATCAGATGACCAAAACAAATTGCAAAATGATTTAGATAAAATATCTGTATGGGGCGAAAAGTGGTAATTGATACTGAATAAACAAAAGTGTGAAGTTATTCATATGAGAACTAAAAGAAATCCGCTAAATTTCAATTACGCGGTAAATCACACAAACCTGAAGGCTGTAAATTCAACTAAATACTTAGAGATTACAATTACAAATAACCTAAATTGAAACGATCGTATAGATGGTGTTGTGGGTACAGCAAACCAAAGTCTGCGATTCACTGGCAGAACACTTAAAGGTTCAACAGGTCTACCAAAGAGACTCCTTACACCACCCTTGTCCGACCTATTCTGGAGTACTGTTATGCGGTGTGGGGTACGCATCAAGTGGGAATGACGGATGACATCGAAAAAGTTCAAAGAAGGGCAGCTCATTTTGTATTATCGCGAAATTGGGGAGATAGTGCCACAGACATGATATGTGAATTGGAGTGACAATCATTAACATAAACGTGTTTTTCGATGCGACGGGATCTTCTCATGAAATTTTAATCACTAGTTTTCTCCTCCGATTGCAAAAACATTGTGTTGGCAGCCACCTACATAGGGAGATATGATCATCACGATAAAATAAGAGAAATCAGGGCTCGGACAGAAAAATTTAAGTGTTCGTTTTTCCCGCGCACCGTTCGGGAGTGAAACGGTAGAGAGACAGCTTGAAGGTGGTTTATTGAACGCTCTGCCAGGCACTTTATTAGTAGAGTAATCACGTAGATGTAGACGTAGATGAGGAGGATTTATTGTGGCGGTCCACGGAGGCACCGCATTATCGACTGTGAAGAGGATGGCCTTTGTCACGTACAAGAGAAACCGACGGCGAGTAGGCGAAACATTGCCCATGTCATGGACTTAATGTGCAGCACACAGGTAAGAGCCCATTGTCTTCGCTGTGTACGTATCGTGAAGCGGAATGTCTGGAAATGATTCGACACCTTATCAAAACTGAATCAATTAAGTCCGCTCCTGAACCGCCAGGAGCTTTCAATAGGAATTCTGAAACTATTTGTACAATCACATTCGTCCCACGGTCGACGTAACATACCCGTAACAGTCTGGTAGAAGACAACATGATGGGTTCACTTCCACTTGTTAGTCCCTGATAAAAGTAGCGTAAACACAGAATCTTTCTCATACGTTATAAACTTTGCAGGACACGTTTTAGTGGCCACACAGCCGTGGCTCATGTTTCGTGGGTCTCTAATGCCCATTAATTTATGAACATAAGTGTGTGTACATGGAAGTTTAACATTATGCAGTAATAAAAATACACTTAGATTTTAATACCTCATCCAAGAGCAAGAACGCTACAAAAGTGTATTTATAAGCTCTACATCGTGGATTTCTACTGTACATCGCCAGTTCGAGTGAAAGATTTCATGGCCTTGCAAAAAACATGTCGCTGCCAAAATGGCGAGTTTCAGTGGTTATTTTATCAGGATTATTTACGATAATATGGATATTAGTAGCGCATAGAATCCATTCCCAATAATCTCAAATACTGGAAACAGTACTGATCCTTATCTTCCCTACCCCGGCATCGAATGACTCTTGCACAGTTTATAAAGTATATATATATACACGAGGAAATGTAGTCGGAGATTTTCCACAGATCCCAACTTGTATTGCGGCGTGTGAAAACGATCCGGATTGATATTCACTGTCAATATAGCCTTGAAAACAAAGAGTGTATGGCATTGTTGGAAGGGAGGCCCCATTCTGGGAAGTTCGGTCGCCGAGTGAAAGTCTTATTTCAATCGACGCCACATTGGGCGACTTGCGTTCCTGTGATAGGGATGAAAGTTAAGGCTATATTTCATCCTCAATATAGCCGTAACTCTTGTGGTCACTAACGTCTCACAGAAACGGGAAATGAGTGTCCAGTTATCCAGGAAAACCTAACGGGGACAGCAGTGTTGTTACACGTCGTAGTCTGGCGTTACGAAACATTGCATAAATATTCAGTCTACTTCAAATGAGGATTCCGAGCAGGGCGGTGCATAAAGGTATGTGAAATCTCCACATCACAGACCATTCGGCATGAATGAATGCCCTCTCATGCTGATACCCACAACGCTCATTCCCGAATCGTTCTTCGACGGTGCACGTTGCATAAGTCGTGGCAGTATCTTGATGCCCTCTGCCACGACATAGTCAAGCGAAGCAACGAGAGGTCCAAGATTTCTCCCGGAGGAAAAACTACAACGAAATATACTTTAAACATTTCACTGAATGCTGTACATCTCGTGAAACACTTTAAGTACATCGACTCCGTTGTGGCAAGTAACGAAAACCTGAGGTAGATCACCGAGTAAAATCGGGACGGGGGATGGAATTCTATGTGGCGGAAACATAAACGTCGAAGTCAAAAGACAGTCGTGAAGTCAGCTTGGAAATGTCAGAAACCACTGAAAACCAGAGCAAGAGGCTAGATTTACTTGTGGCTGAGACATGTATGTAGCACCATAACGGATAGGATTCAAAATGAGACAATTCGAAGATAGGCTGAAAGTCCAGCACAGTGGACTAATGGTATGGCCATGTCATGAGAACAGATCAGATGACGACTCAAAGGAAACAAGAAGACCAAAGAGGAGGTGAACTGACTGACTGTTATGAGGATGACACACAACAAAGGGTTAAATAGAGGAAATCTGTCAAAAACATTTACTCAACGTAATACAGGTAGAGATGTAACGGAATGTAGTTGAAGCGGATGTAATCGAAAAGCAGCTACAACTGCTTAGTAGCGGAAAGGCTTCAGGACCATACGAGATACCTATAAGATTCTATAAAGATTATGCGAAAGAACTTGCTCCCCTTCTAGCAATAATTTATCGTAGATCGCTTGAGCAACGAAAGGTACCTAACGACTGGAAAAAAGCGCAGGTCATTCCCGTTTTTAAGAAAGGCCCTAAGACACATCCACACAATTATAGACCTATATCGCTGACGTCAATCTGTTGTGGAATTATGGAGAATGTTTCATGCTCAAGAATTATGATGTTCTTGGAAAATGAACATCTCCTCTATAAAAATCAACATGGATTCCGCAAAATGAGATCCTGCGAAACTCAGCTAGCTCTGGTCCTCCATGATATCCACAGCACAGTGGACAACGGCGCTCAGGTTGATGCCGTGTTCCTTGATTTCAGTAAGGCATTTGACACCGTCCCGCATTGCCGTTCAATGGAAAAAATACGAACTTACGGAGTATCGGAGCAGACCTGCGATTACATTCAAGACTTTCATGCAGATAGAACTCGACACGTCGCTCTTAACGGAACTAAATCGACAGACGTAAAGGTAACATTCGGAGTAGCACAGGGAATTGTGATAGGACCGTTGCTGTTTACAATACATATAAATGATCTGGTAGGAAGCGTCAGATGGTCTTTAAAGCTATTCGAAGATGATGCAGTTGTCTATATCAAAGTAGCAACGCCAGAAGATAGTAAGAATTTGCAGAACAACCTGCAGAGAATTGATGAATGGTGCAGGCTCTGGCAGTTGACCCTGAACGTAAATAAATGTAACATCTTGCACATACATAGGAAAAGAGATCCACTACTGTACAGCTACGCTACTGATGACAAACAGCTGGAGACAGCTTCTGCCGTAAAATATCTAGGCGTAACTATCCAGAACGATCTTAAGTGGAATGACCACATAAAACAGATAGTGGGAAAGCACATACGAGACTCAGATTCATCGGAAGAATCGTAAGGTAATGTAACTTATCCACGAAAGAAGTGGCTTGTAAGGCGCTTGTTCGCCCGATTCTTGAGCATTGTGTATTTATCTGAGATCGCTATCTGATAGGACTGACACAGGAGATAAAGAAGATCCAACGAAGAGCGACGCGTTTCGTCACGGGATCGTTTAGCTGGCGAGAGAGCGTTACGGAGAGGCATTACAAGAGAGGCGTTGTGCATCACGGAGAGATTTACTATTGAAATTTCGGGATAGCACTTTCCAGGAGGAGTTACACAACATATCTCTTCCCCCCCCCACATACATCTCGCGTATTGACCACAAGGAAAAAATTCGAGATATTAGAGCCAATACAGAGGCTTACCGACAATCGTTCTTTTCCACGCACTATTCGCGAGTGGAACAGTGTTGGAGGGATCAGATAGTAGTACCGAAAGTATTCTCCGCCACACACCGGTAGGTGGCTTGGGGAGTATGATGTAGATGTGGATGTGGAATTAGATACTATCAGTCATCCCCTCCCCCTTCTTCTTTAAAGAATCGAATTCCTATGTATAAAAAAGCTTCAGATGACTGATTACCTTATAAATGAGTTAATGTGTTGAATATTGAGCTAAGCATGTAAGCGAGAAACAGTTTAGAAAAGGTCTGAAATTATGTTCAACGTTTTTTGGAAGACGCTCTCATTATCAAACGCTGGATGAGCATTGTTTGAGTAATTTTTGCTTAGTTTTGAGCAAAAACTAGTATTTGACGGATCTCAATGTTTGTGATGTCTCACCTCCTGAACTACACTGTGCAGTCACATTAATGTGACCATGTATCAAAATCTTGACTATGGTCCTCACGGATACATGCATACTTTTGTTGATCCATTATGCCTTTCAGAATCACAAAATCACCAAGGGAATGCCATGAAAAAATTCCCCTAGCCATAACGTTCTCTCCTCCGGCCTAGATCCTTTCAATATTTGTTGAAAAGTGTTTACTTTCATACGTTTCAAGCTGCACACGCTAACGGTCATCTGTCTGAAGGAGCATAAAATGTGGTTTATCTGAAAAGGCCACCTGTCGCTATTTAGTGGACATCCAGTCGCGGTTTTGGCGCACAAATTCCTTCGTCGCCGATGGGCAGCGGTCAGCATGTGTGCATGAACCAGGTGCCTGCTGCATAGATACATACGCAGCAACGATCGCAGAACGGTCGTTGACGAGACAATGTTTGTAGCCTCCCTGGTTCATCTGGGCGGTCAGCCGTTCAACAGTTTCACGTTATTCGCTCTTACACATCATGACGTTCACCCGTCATTTATGGCCCGTGGGGCATCACAGTAGCCTCGGCGCCAGTTTTCGATAGCGCCAGTTTGTCATGCACGGTATACTTTACCGACGGCGGCACGAGAACAGTTTACAATCTTAGCCGTTTCGCAAATACTTCCACACTTGGCTCAGATCCAATGATCATGCCCATCTGACGTCAGATAAATCGCTCTGTCTCCACATTACGACAACAACTGCACTGTTTTCCGCGCACCTCGGACACGCTTAATGTAGCCACCGCCACCAGTGCTGCGTCCTGCCTTCTGTGAGTGGTTACTCCACGTTGACATGGGACACAGACGTTTGTCACACTGATGTGACTGGACCATGTATGTGTCGCACAATGGTTTAATTTTGCAGGTTATAGTGGACACTTCTGCAAAATGTGTTGCGAACAGAGCTAGTGGTAAATAATAGTAAATTAAACGTCATCTGCGATGCTGAAGTTTTACTGCGCGAGTAGCGAAAATGTAGTAAGCTGTAAAGTTTTTCGTTTTATCATTTTGTGGGGAGCATTAGCGAAAAAAAAAATCGTAAGGGTTTTCAATTACCTGTAATTGTATGAATGTTGTCTGGGTTATTTTGCGCAACGTGAATTACGATTTTTTCTCAAGACGTATACACAGTTTCTAACTGGGAGCCGGCCGTGGTGGCTGAGCGGTTCGAGGCGCTTCAGTCCGGAACCGCGCGGCTGCTACGGTCGCAGGTTCGAATCCTGCCTCGGGCATGGATGTATATTATGTCCTTAGGTTAGTTAGGTTTAAGTAGTTCTAAGTTCTAGGGGACTGATGACCTCAGATGTTAAGTCCCATAGTGCTCAGAGACATTTCTAACTGGGAACACTATACAGTATTTTACTGTGTTAAACTTTTAAGGTAATATTATACCTCGTAATGAACAGATTATGACAGCATTCTAAATTTTCAAATTTGGTCATTAATTACATTTGTTCCCCCTGGAAGCCGTTAGATAGGCATCGTGCGACTGATACCGTGCACCTGGTTAGCCGTTTAGTAGTACAGATATGTAACAGAGACGTAACATCTGTCAGGCGTTTTCTAAACCTGTGCGTCACCATCGGAGACCTATAAGGAGTACCGTTATTCATCACAGCATAAAATTTCTTTCCACTGATCCACGGCGATCCACACACCAACAGAAGGCAGGTGTAGGGCATATCTGTATGATACGTGGTTTATAGGCAGCTCCACAGCCCTCGATATAAAGTTTACGTCGCACGCGCCAAACTGTACTGGTGCTAGGAATAGATACTGACCGTGTCTGCGAGTGGCGATGGAACATTGCCAATATTTCTAAACGACTATTACAGCGTTCTGCTAACTTTTGAGTTACGAATAATAGCGCCCTTAGAGGTGAAAAGTGTCCAAAGGTTAAAAGATTAACTTATTTTGTGTACATCCATTCATTAATGTCTTAAACGCATAAAAGTTTTGTATAAACTATTCATTAAGGAAGATAGTACGTATTTCCACGTTTTATTCCGAAAGGCATATTACAGAAAATATGTAACGTCTGTGCCCTGAACTATAGCACATACTGGTTCAGACAGAAAGCTTGCTCAGCTTATAATATCAGGATGCGCTTATTACGTTAAATTTGATATTAACGATCATCCCGATTTCAACAACGGAAATGATATAAAACGCACTCCGGACGTTACTTAGCATTGCTAAGGAACTGACAGACTTCAAACTCGCCGAAATACAAATATTTGACGTTTTACACAATGACCTAAAATGTCTGACAGACAGATTTTTAGAGAAAATGTCTGCTGGAGTTCACTACAGAATGACTTCTTAATGATAGTGCGTGATTTTTCTGCAGTTTAGAAAGTAGAGTTCAACTCATTCATTTTAAGTCATATGATAAATTGGCATAAAAACAGCTGTACACATAGCCACAATGTTCCCAAGGAAGCAGCAGGAAGACGTGTCAACTTCTCAATATACTGACACATTTCACAGCACGAAGAATCTAGCAAAAAAAAAAAAAAAAAAAATACATAATACGAGTATACATTCCGGCAGCTGAAGGGAAGTAGGTCATTCTGCTCATATTTAATCTGCGAAAGTCCAGTCGACAAAACGAAATCAATCAGGGCGGGCTCCACCGTAGGGGGTAATTAACAAGTCGCCTGGATACCACAATTATGAAAAGGAGAGGTCACCAAATTTTGAAGATAAATACAGGAGATTCCCGCATGCTGGTTTTGTCTGTTAACATCAATAGCTATTTAAATACATGGCAACCATACATTGATAAGCCAATACATTATGACCACTGCCCACCACGTTGGATGCCGCTTGGTGGCGTTGCGGGCATGTGACGCGGAAACAAAAAGAGTGTAAGCGGAGCAGATGTGGAGGAGGGATCAACCTGGCGAAGATATGGGCCTGAAATGAGGAAATCCATTGATGTAAGCGACTTTTACAAAGGGCGGATTATTATTGCGCAGAGTCTGTGAACGAGTATCTGGAAAACAGTGAAGCTATTCGAATGTTCACATGCTACCGACGTGAACATCTACGGAAAGATGTAGGACAGTGAAACTGCCACTAGACGCTAAATTGTCGGACGTCCACGACTCTTCACAGAATGTGGGGTTCGCAGGCTTGTCTGCTCTGTAAATTAGGGCAGATGGTGATCGGTGGCATCTCTGTCGAACGAGCACACTGCTGGTACACGCACAAGTGTTCCGGAGCACTCCGTTCATCGAGCATTGTTGAACAAGGAGTTTCGCAGCAGATCACACGTACGCGTTCACATGTTGACCCAACGACATCGTCAGTTACGATTGCAGTGGGCACGGGATCATCGAGATTCGACCATCGATCAATGAAAATGTGTCGGCTCTTCGGGTGGTTCACATTTTTGCTACACTGGGTCGATGATCGTCTCCATAAAAGCTGACATCGTGGTGAACGGCGGCTGAAGCGTGCAGTGCGCCACGGATGCAGGCTGGTGGGGGCAGTATTATGCTACGGGGGACATTCTCTTACGCTTGCATGGGACGTGTGGTAGTAATCGAAGACAGACTGACAGCTGCGAATCACTTGCATCCCTTCATGCTTGATGTCATTAAGAGCTATAATCTTATGGTAAAAGTTTAACAGAACAAGTCAAGTATTGTAGTTAAAAACTGCGTATATACAGGGTGACAGTTATTGAACTACATGAAAAAAACGTAAATTAGTTACAAACTACAGCATGCACATAATTTTTTCAATATGCAAACGTCACTACAGATATTCGGATTTAGGTTACGACATGATGGATATTCCTACCGCTCTTGGCGATGATGTAGCGTAATGAATAGCAAAATTCTGCATGAACCCGGTGAAGTGTCGGAACATCGATGCTGTCGATGACCTCCTGAATGGATGTTTTCAGCTCAGCAGCGGTTTTGAGGTTATTGCTCGTACACCTTGTCTTTAATATAGCCCAAGAAAAGGAGTCGCATGTGTTCAGATCAGGAGAATATGGCAGCCAATCGAGGCCCATGCCAGTGGCCTATGGGTACCCCAGAGCCACAAGGCGGTGCCCAAAGCGCTCCTCTAGGACATCAGACACGCTCCTGTTTCGATGGGATCCAGCTCCGTCTTCCATGAACCACATCTTGTCGAAATAAGGGTCACCTTGGATAATGGGGATGAAATCATCTTTCAAAACCTTCACGTACTTTTCGGTAGTCACCGTGTCATCATGGAATATAGCACCGATTATTCTTTGGCTGAACATTGCACACCACACAATATCAAGGAATATAGCACCGATTATTCTTTGGCTGAACATTGCACACCACACAATCAGCCATTGGCGGTGAAGAGACTTCTCGATCGCGAAATGCGGATCCTCAGTCTTCCAAATGCACCAATTTTGCTTAATGACCAATCCATCCAAATGAAAGTGAGCTTTGTTGCTAAACCAAACGATACAGCGCCTACTAATTCCCATCATACCCCGCGGCCAACCGTGCAGTTTAAACGTCGTTCAATAATTGTCACCCTGTATCTTGGGGCAACGTATCTCACGGCGCGCAAATTATCCAGTCTATAGTCATCCAGTATTTCAGAATGAGAGCACACAGCGACTTCCGGCAAACTTCACACTTAATTTTAAGCTTCATGATACTCCTCCTCGCTGATACACCCCCCACAAAATGATGAAATGAAAACAATTTCTCACTTACTAAATTTTAGTTTTCGTGCAGTAACACTGCGGCATCAGGCGTGACGTTTTAATCTATTACTTCTTTACTATAATTTCTATTCGCAACAAATTTTGTAGCCTGTGTCCACATAAACCGCTGCATTTAAAAAATAAACTCCTCCCGAACAGGCCATGAAGGCACAGTGGTATCGACCGGCCGCCGTGTCATCCTCAATCACAGACGTCACTAGATGCGGATATGGATGGGCATGTGGTCAGTACACCGTTCTCCCTGTCGTACGTGTTTCCGAGACAGGAGCCGCTACTTCTCAATCAAGTAGCTCCTCAGTTTGCCTTACAAGGGTTGCGTGCACCCCGCTTACCGACAGCGCTCGACAGACCGGATGGTCACCAATCCAAGTGCTAGCCCAGCCCGACAGCGCTTAACTTCGGTGATCTGGCGGGAACAGGTGTTACCACTGCGGCAAGGCCGTTGGCCCCGCTGCATTTACCTGCACAATTACATCACTGTACGACACACAGTTCGTAAGATGTGATGTTTTATACATGAGAGTTCTATTCTTTAAGGAACAGGAGGTTTACTGCTTGTTATTAAACCAGTTCCTGTTATATTATAATTGTTCTATTCAGTCTAAACAACATAATACCAAAATTTAGAGTTTTTTGAGGGAATGGGGCGAGACGTTGTGAGAGCAATGACCGTTAGAAGGAAAGAGAGGAGCACTGAAATACCTAGAACAATCGCTGAGGACAGCAGTATTTAAAGGGAAATGACTAATAAGGCCTTGTACACACTAGTGTACAAAGTCGAGCGATTTTTGTATCTAGACAGTATCTACAGACAATCGAGCGATTTTGTATATAGACAACTGAGACAGATTGGTCTACAGACACACTTTTGCAACAAAATCGCAGAACTTTTGACTTCCGGGTGAAATGGAGACATGAGACAAATCTTAGACAGTGTTGTGCAATATTTCATAGTGTGGACGTGTTGCTAGACATGACCTCCATTTATTATCTTTGTTACGTGGAAAAACCTTCATCGGTTTTTTATTATTTTTGTTTTCCATACTGTTAAACATCACTTATGAAGATGCGACCAAAGAAAGTGTTGCAGGCGACTGAAGATTTGTCACAGTGTCATGTTAGTGGGAAGTTTGTAATTCCGAATACAAAAATCGCAACACGAACTACTTGATTATCGGAGACCTGGCCTAAATATATTAAAGCATCAGTGAGTGATGTTGATGTTGACAAAAAAACAGCTGCCTTCTACTTTCAAAGTAGAAATTACATTATAGTCGAAACGAGGACCCTTCACAATCAGTTCACGTTTCCAACAACGTCTACTCTTTCGATTTCTTTCATTATCTATTATTACAACTGCACAAGCAAGCGATTCCAAAAAGGTCACCCGTACTTAGCAAATATCGCGAAACAAGACACTCAAGTGTGCACACGACACAAAGTATCTAGATGTCTCTATACAAAGTCTATAAACAATCTCTCGATCTTGTATACAAGTGTGTACTTACATTAAGAACAAAACTAGTTGTCAAAGATAAAGTTATCATCAAGTAAAATGTTTTTTATATTCGTGTTGCTATATTTCATATGACATACACCTGGATGATATGCTGAACAAATTTAGAAGTAGACCCTATATCCGGCACTGTGCACGAAAACTCAAACGACAGAAATCAAAGGAAAATGGACACATTTCTCGAACGCTGTTTCGATTCTATTTCTTGTGGATGGAACCGAAAGCAGAGTGTTAGAATGAACAAGTTAAAACCCAAACTCACGTAGGAGAAAATAATTGTTTAAAATGCATGTTGGGGTGTACATTCATAGGAGAAAGGAAACTAACATGGAGTAAAACGAAAACAAATACCAGAATATGCTACGATGATCTACAAAATGTGGTTGGATGTAGATGCCTAGCAATAACAAACACAACAAGGCTGGAGTCGTAAATCAAGTCTCTTTTTCACCACAAAATTATTATCTTTGGATATGAAGGCTGAGGCGAGGAAAGAAATATTATTTGGTACTGTCACCTAGTGTCAGTCATAAAAAGATGGTTCGAGAGGGAAAAATAAGGGCAACGTTTTCACGTTTTTCACATTTCTTATACTAATCGTTATTTATATACGATCATACGGTGTATCTTCCAAATGTGTGACTGGTTGTGGCAATATCGGACTAACAGAAAGTTAAACGTTACACTGGACGTCGAATGTTCGACAGAGCCGAATGGAACAATGAATTTCCGGAGGAAGCGTAATAGGACTA
Source organism: Schistocerca piceifrons (assembly GCF_021461385.2). NCBI lineage: Eukaryota > Metazoa > Arthropoda > Insecta > Orthoptera > Acrididae > Schistocerca > Schistocerca piceifrons. The sequence goes on along the minus strand of NC_060138.1, from coordinate 498,239,082 downwards.
CTAATATTCTCACCATACAAAAACGGTTTATCATATGGGATCAGCAGCACTCTAAGACTGTTCGCTGATGATGCTGTTGTATTTTGGGAAGTATCACCAATGGACTATCGTAAAGAATTTCAGAAAGACTTGGACAAAATTTATACTTGGTCTAATGCATGGCAGTCAATTTAAGTGGATAAACGTAACACTAATAAGCAATATGAAATGAGATGGTCATGTAAAATCAGGATAAGAGAAGGCGAATGGTAGACTAAGATTTATAGGAAGGGTTCTTGGAAAGCGCGGGGTATTCAAGACCAGACTACTGCACCAGTGTTTGGAGTCTTCATCCAGTAGGCCTAACAATAGACATCTAACAAATTCAGAAACGCGTTGCTGGGATCGTAATAGGTCGGTGTAGCCCATAAGGCGAAATCTTGTTGGGTGAACTTAGCGATCCTGCGTTTGAAGAAGACTTTGTGACTATTATACTACGACCAAAGTATATCTCGCGTAGACGCGAGAAAAATTTACATTACATTCTTTTTAGAAGACAGAGTTCAAAATGTATTCCTATCCCAGCAATATAAAACGGTAACTTTTTTCGCGACAAACTAAAAAAATGGCTCCAAGCACTATGGGACTTGACATCTGAGGTCACCAGTCCCCTAGACTTAGAACTACTTAAACCTAACCAACCTAAGAACATCACACACATCCATGCCCGAGGCAGGATTCGAACCTGCGAGCGTAGCAGCAGCGCGGTTCCGGACTGAAGCGCCTAGAGCCGCTTGGAGACAGCAGCCGGCGCGAAAAACTAAAATGTCAGTCATTGTCTTATAAATTTCGGCATTTTACTAAGCTTCAGCCTGGATTCTTTTATGGCAAACCTGACAGTAAATCTTATGTGTGATAGTTGAGGTCTCTGCGTTTTGCCACATAGTATATGTAGACAAAATGTCTTTTTAATGCAATTAATGGCAGGTTGCTCTTCATATAGAAAAATGTAACTTAATATGGATGAGCTGGAAAAGCAACCTTGTAACGTTCGAATACAGCATTAATTGGGTGCAGCTTCAAAATTGGAAATTTGTGGTAAGTTCATATGGGTTCAAACTGCTGAGGTCATCGGTCCCTAGGCTTACACACTACTCAATCTAACTGAAACTAACTTACAGTAAGGACAACAAACACACCCATGCCCGAGGGAGGACGCGAACCTCCGACGGGGGAAGCTGCACGAACCGTTGTGAGGCGCCTCGGAGCGCGCGGCTACCCCGCGCGGCGCAGCTTCAAACAGTCACATCAATCAAATATGTAGTTGTAACGTTGTAAAGCTATACTAAACGAATGAGCATTTCAGGTTGGTAGTAAGGAAGGAGAATACTCGACATCGTTCTATTGGGAGAATTTTGGGAAAGCGCAGCTCATCTATCTAGGAGAGGGCGTATAGAACTCCAGTACGACCCATTCTTGAGTACTGATCCAGTGTCTAGGATGCGCACTATGTCGGATTTAAGAAAGACATCGAAAAATTCAGCGTGCTGCAAGACTTGTTACCGGTAGTTTCGAGCAAAGGCAAGTATTACGGAGATGTTTCGTCAACTCAAATGGGAAGCTTTGGAGGGAAGGCTACGTTCTTTTCGAGGAGCGCTACTGAGAAAATTGAACCGGCATTTGAAACTGACTGCAGAATGATTCTACTAACGCCAACATACATTTAGTGTACGTACCATGAAGCTAAGATAGGAGAAATTAGAGCTTTATTTGTGAGAGGAACAGGAACGTAAATTGAGTAGTAATGGTACACGATACCCTTCGCCATGCACTGTACTGTGGCCTGCAGAGTATTTATGTAGATAATAGATGTACTGAGATTTCGATTACCTAGTGCACGTACTGCCGATCCTTGAGAAAACTCCCGCGTTGTAGTCGCAGACATTCTAGCGGCCAGCTCGCCGTGCTTTGTGTGACTGGCAGAGCCAGAGAGAGGCAGTCTGCGCTGTAGTGCACCAGCTGTGGCGCGGCAGGTGTCTGCCCCGGCGCTGCGGCGGCTGTTTGTTGCTGCAGCAGCAGCAACCGCTTCTGCAACTGCCGCTCTTTTCTCCGTTCAAATTTCTCGCTGACTCTTGCGCGGCTAAATAACACCTTTAGAACCGAAACTAGTCCACTGGAATCACCGGGGTTTATTCAGATCCTAGACAAAACTATTACACCCGGTATGCAAGACTTGTCGGGCAGCCAAAATGCCCCCATACTTCAAGACGAATCTTCGAAAGAAAGCAGGTGCTGACAGGTGCGAATATCACTGTGCCATCAGTTTAATCAGTCAGGGTTGCAAAACAGTGACGCGAACTACAATGACGGAAAAAATCGCAACAACAAAAAATAATTAAGGCAAAGTAATGAAATTTTGGGAATACATTTATCTAGGTAACATATTTAAGTGATTAACACTGCAAGATCACAAGTTAATGCAGGTGCGAGATAAGCCATTGCAAATGTGAAATGCTGGTACGTTAACAACCGGTGTAACCGCCAGAATGTTGAATGCAAGGATGCAGACGTGCATGTATTGTGTTATATAGATCAGATATCATTTTGTGGGATGGAGTTCGATGCCTGTTGCTCTTGATAGGTTAATCCACGGGCGATTAATGCTGGATATGGATGACGCTGGGGTTGTCGGCCGACGATGTTCCATACGTATTCCACTGGAGCTAGATCTGGTGATAGAGTAGGCCAGGGCAACGTGTCCACACTCTGTCGCGCATATTGGGTTACAACAGCGGTACGTGGGCACGAGTTATACTGTCCAAAACACCTGCTGGAATGCTGTTCAGGAATGGCAGTACAACAGGTCGAGTCACCAGACTGACGTACAAAATACACAGTCAGCGCTCCTGTTGGCATATAAAATCGTACCCCAGACGATAACTCCAGGTGTAGGCCAGAGCGTCTAGCATGCAGACAGGTTGGTTACAGGCGCTCACTTGGTCTCCCCCTAACCAACACACTCTCGTCACTGGCACCGAAGCAGATCCAGCTTTCATCAGACACAATAGACCTTCACCTTGCCTCCTAATGAGCTCTCACTCATGTCGTAAGTCTCGGAGCTGTCCTTGAAGTAACCAATTTTAACTGTTCGTTGTGTCACTGTGGTGCCAACTGCAACTCGAATTGCTGCTGCAGATGCAGTACGATGCGCTAGAGTCGTACGGCAAACACGACCTCTCTCTCGCTAGTGCCACGTGGTCGTCCGGACCCCAGTCTTCTTGGACCGTATATTCTTGCGACCACCGCTGGCAGGAATGATGTATAGTGGTTACATTCCTGGGAAGTCTTTCTGCAATACCGCAGAAGGTACACCCAGCTATTACACGACATCGTTCAAACTTACTGAGGTGTTGATAATGACGTCTTTGTCGCCTTAAGGCCATTTTTGACTAACATCAACTCACCACGTCTAATCTTGAAGGTAACTGCCGTCCATGACCGTTACAACGTGTATTTAAAGCAAACCTGACAGTTGCGCTACTAGCTCCACTTTTATGCGACTGGCGGGAAATTTGAATAGACATCATCTTTCAGATGTAGAATCACGTCTACAACTTTCCTTTACGTCGCACAACTCCTTGAAGTTGCGATTTTTTTTCTGTCGGTGTATTTACGGATTGAAAAACTGATAGAAGCAGACTTCGGGGAAGATCAGTTCGGGTTCCGGAAAAATGTTGGCCCATCGATGCAATACTGATCCTACGATTTATCTTAGAAAACAGGTGAAGGAACGATGAACCTACGTTCGTGGTATCTGTAGATTCAGAAAAGTCTTTCGACAATTTTGACTGGAACACGCGCTTTGAAGTACAGGGAGCGAAAGGCTGTCTACATCTTGTACGGAGCCGGCCGAAGTGGCCGTGCGGTTAAAGGCGCTGCAGTCTGGAACCGCAAGACCGCTACGGTCGCAGGTTCGAATCCTGCCTCGGGCATGGATGTTTGTGATGTCCTTAGGTTAGTTAGGTTTAACTAGTTCTAAGTTCTAGGGGACTAATGACCTCAGCAGTTGAGTCCCATAGTGCTCAGAGCCATTTGAACCATCTTGTACGGAAACCAGTCCACTGTTACGAGAATTGAGAGGCACAAAAGGGGAAGCAGTAGTAGAGGAGAGAGAGAGAGAGAGAGAGAGAGAGAGAGAGAGAGAGAGACAGGTTGAAGCCCTTTCCCAATATTATTCAATCCGTATATTCAAATGGTTCAAATGGCTCTGAGCACTATGGGACTTAACTTCTGTGGTCATCAGTCCCCTAGAACTTAGAACTACTTAAACCTAACTAACCTAAGGACATCACACACATCCATACCCGAGGCAGGATTCGAACCTGCGACCGTAGAATCCGTATATTGAAAAAGCAGTTAACGAGATGTAGAGGAAATTGGAGAAGGAAGCAAAGTTCAGGGAGAAGAAAAAATCTTTTAAGTTCACCGTGGAGACTGTCATTCTGTCACAGATGACATACAATCTTGAATTCAAGATGAACGGAATGGGCAGTGTTCTGAAAACATCAACATGATGAGCAATACTCAAGTATAGGTCGAACGAGTGTTTTGTAAGCCACCTCCTTTGTTGATGGACTACATTTTCTAAGGACTCTCCCAATGAATCTCAACCTGGTACCCGCCTTACCAACAATTAATTTTATATGATCATTCCACTTCAAATTGTTCCGTACGCATACTCCCAGATATTTTACAGAAGTAACTGCTACCAGTGTTTGTTCCGCTATCATATAATTATACAATAAAGGATCCTTCTTTCTATGTATTCGCAACACATTACATTTGTCTATGTTAAGGGTCAGTTGCCACTCCCTGCACCAAGTGCCTATCCGCTGCAGATCTTCCTGCTTTTCGCTGCAATTTTCTAATGCTGCAACTTCTCTGTATACTACAGCATCATCCGCGAAAAGTCGCATGGAACTTCCGACACTATCTACTAGGATGCTGGACTCTCAGAAATTTACAACCGTGGATGCTTACATTAGCTTACACTTCATTCCTAGCTTTCATTACGCTTTCTTTAAGGTCTGAAAAAATTATTGACGCAGATAATTTCAAACACAGATTATCACATTTATCAACAGGTGTTGAAAAGACGTGCTGATAAGGTGAAGTTTTCTTATCGTTCAATGATGAAAAAAACATTGAAATATAACATCCATTAACAAGCCCACGGATCGTAAACAGCTGACAAAACGTTTGTACAATACCTGGGGTTCCATCGACATATATTGTGTCACACTAAGATTTTTGACGTTTTCAGCTTCACAGAATATTACAAGGTTCTGATCATTAGGCAACCACAAATCCGCCCCATCTTTAGTTTTCACATTTAATGTGTTTAGAAAAACACGAACCTGCTGTATACTTGTAGGTAATTTCGGTAGAATTTTCCGCCTACCGTTGTAAATGGATTTTTGAAAGCTGTCGACAACTTTAATGGTTGTCTTTTCGATGTGATCACCTTTCAGTTGGTTATATATAAGTTCTGATAGTCTCTCACATATATATTATGTGCTTTGCTCTTCAGATCACAGACTATTTTCTGCCTCTGAATTTTATCACCAGCTATCTCTGCATTGTTGCGGTCGTCTTCACTCTTGAGCACATGGGTGTCTTAAATGGAGTCAGTTTTAACAAAAAAATTGCAGTTCTTTATGTTGCACGTTCATCGCGCTACAGCACATTTTAACAATTACTGCAACAGTGTCCGAGGGCATGTTCACTATGAAGCGATCTGTTGTACACTGAAACCTGAGCCCATAAATGCCACTCCGAGGATGCGCGGAGGCTCGACGCTTCTACGTGCTGGATCTCGTACTTGGTCGGAGGCGTGGGTCCTGTGCTACCCCGAGAGGCCAACCTAAACTGCGCAGGCCTCTCTCCTCTCTGGTCCCTGCATATTTGCATGTTGTAAGATCTCTTTCAGTGTATTTCATACCGGTGCAGTTTGACATAGGAATGGTTGGATTACTGTTGACATGGTGAGGTGAATGTCTGCATCATTGGCTAGCCTTGTTTTAATAAAGAGATGTGACTGTGTGCAAACCTTTCACTTTCCGAGTCTGCTTATCAAAGCAAAGATCCTCTGCTGATTTTCACCAAATTTAATGAGCTCCTAGGAACTGTGATAGTAAAAAAAAAAAAAAAAAAAAAAAAAAAATTAGGAGATTAGGCGCCTGAAGGGAAGTAAGTCAGCTGTTACAAAATGATGTGAAAAAGAAAATGGAATATTTATCGATATCTTTTTACTGCAGATACAGTTCTCCTAAAAGAAGTGCCATCTTTAGAATATTTTGGGCCTACACAATTCAATAACAGTTCGAAATCTGTAGCTCTAATTCGCAAGAAATTATGAAATAGTCCATATTACGATTCAGCTTTAAGTCAGAAGTTAATTTTGTCCCGTCATACTGCTCCCTACCTTTTAAAAGATAGGTGGTCCACCAACGTCTTTCCTTTTCTGCTTTGTCTGATGATCACAGTCTCGCAGTAAAATAACTGCTGCATATGTGACGACTGCTAAATCATCTTCTTCCCTCACAATATCGGCCAGTGAAACTGTAATTAAAGCGCTACTTTATTACAATAACAAAATGGAGCAACCTCGACAAGTTATCTGAGCCGGCTGCGATCCCACATGGCTGAACCCGTTCATCCCAACCCCTTGGTTTGGTGAGGACAACAGGCAGAATGCCAATGCTTTGACGACCAACGTGCGGCCGAATATAATGGCTGCCGTTTGCCTTCGTTGGAATAGTGAGCACGGCTTCCTTTACTTAGATTTTAATAACCCAGTGTTTAAAACAAATATAAATTTTACCGATTAAAACTTTTTATTTAGAAACTGCAACTTTTCCCACCACTGATACGGCAAGGACAGACAAGTTTATTCAGCCTGGGATTTGTTTCAACCTCAGCGTAAAGAAAACGACAAATCCACTCTACTATTTTTTATTTAATGTTGAATAACATGTAAACTGTTTTTGTTCTACTGATTTCTGCTTATTTATAACTGTTTTCGGCTTATGGGCCATCATCAAGATTGTTGTTTCCTGGATGACGGCCCAGTAATCCGAAAATTAGTTGCAAATAAACAAAAATTAGAAGAATATAAATAGCTTACTTGTTATTCAACCTTGAATACGGATTTGTTCTACCATGAAGTGACGGAATAATACATAAATACTATTTATTAATTTGTGAGTTCGTATAAATTTATTTTCTCGAGTGCACCGTTGTATCTCTTCCATTTATGACCAGACAGGTAAACAGTATGATCTATTTACAGTGTCCAGCGCCAATGCAGAAAACAGAAGTCATTCAACTGACGTTCAACATTTCTTTGAATTTAATGAGAACCGTGCTGAAGTTGAACAACTAAAAATCGTTAATGATACAACAATTTTTACTGTCTGCCGGCTGCAATTTGCCTCGAGCTCTCATCCAGAATTTTTATCGATAGATATCGGAAGCCTTCGTCGTTGAAAGAGCTACCAACGTATGCAAACTAACCGTGGGTGGCGCTGTGTCATTACCAGTGTATTGATTCATTACACTGTCATTGGCGGTGAGTGACCATAAATGAAAAGCTATTATCCGCTTTCACGAAACATTATTACTTCCACGCTTCGTTTCGGCCGTGGCAAATTATCGATACGACACGCGGAGTTGGCAGTACGGCACAGAAGTCTCCCTACACTGTTCAAATGGTTCAAATGGCTCTGAGCACTATGGGACTTAACAACTGTGGTCATCAGTCCCCTAGAATGTAGAACTACTTAAACCTAACTAACCTAAGGACATCACACACACCCATGCCCGAGGCAGGATTCGAAACTGCGACCGTAGCGGTCGCGCGGTTCCAGACTGAAACGCCTAGAACCGCTCGGCCACTCCGGCCGGCCCCTGCACTTTTCCTCACTGCGCAGCCGTCGTCGGGCCAAAGCATAATTTTTTACCTTTTCTCAGAGGCACTGCAATGTGTTACGTATGAAACACAAGTATAAGAATCATTGCCACCGCGGGGAGTGGAATGCTGGCCGGCTAGATCGCACGCGCTGCTGACATTTTCAGCTCGTGCTACTTTTCGACCTCTTGCTGGATGGAAACGACGCACGGAAGTAACAAGGTTTCGCGAATGTGCGTATAGACCTTTTGAATAAGATGCACAATCTTAAAATTTCAAGCTTATTTCCGTATGTATATGTAGTTTTGCGCATCTTTTGCACTCTTCCAGTGACTCTAAAACTGAAGAGGAGGAGGATACTTCAGCACTTTGGCTTGTCTTAAAAACTGTCTATATCAACACTGTAGACTTTGATAATATGATTCAAACATTTGCTGAACAAAAGGCTCGCAATGCTCCATTGGAACTCCTGTAGGCGAATAGGTTATAAAATATACTACCCGTTGCACGACTTGTTGCGCTTAGCGGTGTTTTGTTCCGACAGACAACGACTGTCGGGTACAAAGTTCCGAACTTTTCCATGCTTTAGTTATATGTTCACCTGAAGATGCGGCTTTTAGTGCCACGAAACCGGTAGTGATCCAATAATAAAGGACTAAATACAGCTGAAGCGGTTTATTAATACCCAAGATGAGCGCTGCTGGCTGTTTACCGAAATGTGTGGGCACGTTGGAGAACGTGGGAGGGCGGAGGGAGGGAGGGGGGGGGGGAGATACAGTTCAAATGGCTCTGAGCACTATGCGACTTCTGAGGTCATCAGTCGCCTAGAGCTTAGAACTACTTAAACCTAACTAACCTAAGGACATCACACACATTCATGCCCGAGGCAGGATTCGAACCTGCGACCGGAACGGTTGCTCGGCTCCAGACTGTAGCGCCTAGAACCGCACGGCCACTCCAGTCGGCGGGGGATACGGACGAACATGGAACACAGGATATGTTTCGCACCCTTACTGGCACCAGACAGACGGTCTCGAGAAAACATAAGAAGGGCTTCAGTCACAAAGGGTGCAGGCCGAACACAGGGAGAACGTAGATACAGGAACCATCGGTATAACAATTGTAAATTGTCGTAGCTGTGTTGAGAAAGTACAAGAGGTCCAAGCGCTAATAGAAAGCACTGATGCTCAAACCATTACAGGCACTGAAACCTGGCTAAAGCCGGAGATAAGCTCAGCCGAAATGTTTACGAAGAACCTAACGATATTCCGAAAGGATAGGCTAAACACGGTTGGCGGTGGCGTGTTTGTTGCTGTTAGAAGTAGTTTATCCTGTCGCGAAATTGAAGTAGATAGTTCCTGTGAGTTAGTATGGGCAGAGGACATTGTTGGCAACCGGAATAAAATAGTAATTGGATCCTTTTACCGACCTCCCAATTCAGATGATACAATTGCTGAAAGGTTCAAAGAAAAATTGAGTTTGATTGCAAACACGTATCCAACCCATACGATTATAGTTTGTGGTGACTTTAATTTATCCACGATATGTTGGCGAAAATACATGTTTAACGCCGGAGGTACGCATAAAATATCATCCGAAATTGTGCTAAACGCATTCTCTGAAAATTATCTCGAGCATTTAGTTCATGAGCCCACGCGAATCGAAACGGTTGTGAAAACACACTTGACCTCTTAGCAACAAATACTCCTGAGTTAATAACTAGACGGATACAGGGATTAGCCGTAGCGAGATTGAATACTGTAACCCATAAATCCTCCAAAAATAAACGAAAAATATACCTATTCAGAAAAGCAGATAAAAATTCACTTGGCGCTTTCCTGAGAGACAATCTCTACTCCTTCCAAATTAATAAGTGTAGACCAGATGTGGTTTGAATTCAAGGAAACAGTATTGGGAGCAATCGAGAGATTAGTATTTGTTGCAATGACTGCTTTGTTAAGTTTCTCTGTGAGATGTGAATGTGTCATGTATCAGCTTCTTTTTTAAGTTGTTGTTGGTGGCAAAGGTGATCCCGATGTCCGTTTTTTTAAAACAGATTGGCTATTTTGTCTGATATGACACCTAACTATGGTAACGTTATGTACTTGGGTTTTTGGATGTTGTGTGAGGAGGTTGTGTCACGTTGTTTGTTATTTTTAGTTTTGTGTTGTGATAGTGTGTACATTTCATGTTCGTGATAGCCATTATTGTGTGCAATGCATTAGCTTCATACTTAACAATACTAAACATACTAAACGATACTGAACAAAACCTTTACATATTTCTTGAAACAGTCACAGTCGAAAAATAGTCAAAATGGCTTCAAATTCTACTAAACACAGCCTTCCGAAATGCCTTCACAAAAGAAGAGGAAGTAAATATTCCAGAATTCGAATCAAGAACAGCTACCAACATGAGTAACGTAGAAGTAAATATCCCCGGTGTAGTGAGGCAACTTAATCACTTAATAAAAGCAACTCGTCGGGTCCAGAATGTATACCAATTAGGTTCCTTTCAGAGTCTGCTGATACATTAGCTCCATACTAGACAATCTTATACAACAATTCGCTCGACGAATGATCCATACCCAAAGACTGGAAAGTTGCACAGGTCACACCAATATTCAAGAAAGGTAGTAGGAGTAATCCACTCAATTACAGGCCCATATTATTAACATCGATATGCAACAGGATTTTGGAACACATATTGTGTTCGAACATTATGAATTACCTCGAAGAAAACGGCCTATTGACACACACTCAATATAGGTTTAGAAAACATCGGTCCTGTGAAACGCAACTAGGCTTCTATTCGCATGGAGTGTCGAGTGCTATTGAGAAGGGATTTCAGATCGATTCCGTATTTCTGGATTTCCAGAAGGCTTTTGACACTGTACCACACAAGCGGCTTGTAGTGAAATTGCGTGTTTATGGAACATCGTCTCAGTTATGTGACTGGATCTGTGCTTTCCTGTTAGAGATGTCACACTTCGTAGTAATTTACGCAAAGTCATCGAGTAAAACGGAAGTGATTTCTGGTGTTCCCCAAGCTAGTGTTATAGGCCCTTTGTTGTTACTTATCTATATAAACGATTTGGGATACAATCTGAGCAGCCATCTTAGGTTGTCTGCAGATGACGCTGTCGTTTATCGACTAACAAAGTCATCAGGAGATCAAAAAAAATTGCAAAACGATTTAGAAAAGATTACTGAATAGTGCGAAAATTGGCAGTTGACCCTATATAACGAAAAGTGTGAGGTCATCCATATGAGTGCTAAAAGGAATTCGTTAAACTTCGGTTACACGATAAATCAGTCTAATTTAAAGGCTGTAAATTCAACTAAATAGCTAGGAATTACAATAACGAACAAATTAAACTGGAAGGAACACACAGAGAATGTCGTGGGAAGGCTAAACAAAGACTGCGTTTTATTGGCAGGACACTTAGCAAATGTAACAGATCTACTAAGGGGACTGCCTACACTACTCTTGTCCGTCATCTTTTAGAATACTACTGCGCGGTGTGGGATCCTTACCAGATATGATTGACGGAGTACATCGGAAAAGTTCAAACAAGGGCAGCACGCTTTGTATTATTGCGAAATATGGGAGAGAGTGTCACTGAAATGATACAGGATTTGGACTGGACATCATTAAAAGAAAGGCGTTTTTCGTTGTGGTGGAATCTCCTCACGGAATTCCAATCACCAACTTCGTCCTCCGAATGTGAAAATATTTTGTTGACACCGGCCTACATAGGGAGGAACGGTCACAACGATAAAATAAGGGAAATCAGAGCTCGTACGGAAAGATATAGGTGGTCGTTCTTTCCGCGCGCTATTCGGGATTGGAAAGACAGAGAATTCTGAAGGCGGTTCGATGAACCATCTGCCAGGCACTTAAATGTGATTTGCAAAGTAACGATGTAGATGTAGACATTCGTCCATGTACGAATCAGTGTAATACTTAAACTTATGTTTTAAAGTGACGTGAAAGTGAATTGAACCAATTTACACAATAAAATTAAATGGAGCGTACAGAAATTTTACAATAATTCATTACCGTGTCGCATCTGAAGTCGAATTTGTAATTTCATCAGTCATAGTGTCTTCATTACAGCTTTCCAAATCAGTATCTAGAGTATTTTTTTTTCATTTTCATATTCCATGAAAGTGTCATAGTGCTCTTGTTTTTTCTCAGTGTTTTTAACCTTTACACCTTCATTTATGATTCATCCGACTGGTGTGTTGGTTCTTTCAAAGCTGCGGTGGGAAGATGGGGACACGACGAGGTCTGTTTAAGCAGCTGCCCAGCGAGATGACCACTTTTTTCCTTTATTACATTACAGATGTCTCTGATTGTAATAGAACATTTAACAACGTGTGTCGTAATAAATATTTCTAGTTTCCAGAAATAACATACGGCGCGAAATTACACATTTTTCTTAATAAGGCAATATCCAGAAATTTGTCGTTTATAACTTACTTTCTTTGTACGGAATTGTTATAATTACATTCAATGAAAATTACAGATATATTTATAAATGTTATTTAAATTTGTAGCTACCGCGATCTGTTCTACTTCTGAGTGAAAACGGGTGTGGAAATCGGAAATGTGAATGCAGAAAATGTGCTCAAAAGAAAACATTACATATTGGAGGCAGGCAATTTAACTTTCTGTGTCAGTTCTGTAATCTAGAATCCCATCTTTAGACACTGCCGTACAGAAACAATGTTATGAATTTCACAAAAGATATTCTGTGACTTTAGTAACAAACTAACTTCAGTAGTTATTTCCATGATAACAGCTGAAAGAAATGCATCTAAAATGGGCGATGAGCACTGGTTCTTGCATAAAGAACGAAGCATTTGCATACACTGTATTACAGATAAAAAATGTATATGTTAATGACCTCTAAGACAGCAGAAAATTAGGAACAGTTATTCTAATACACCTGTATATAAACTTTCTGCTCTGCGTCGGAACTCTTCGTGCGAGGTACCTGCTTTATAGACACAATGCAGTGGCGTGTTACTGTCTGTATAATTTCCTCGAATGTTCACAGACTCTGTCATCCAGAATGCATCGAACATGAAACCGGACTTTAGCTGATTATAGTGGCTCGACGATACACATGTGTATACAACTGCATGTTCTGATTCAGCCTATTGCACCATAAAAAGTTAACTATTAGTCCGGTCTAATTCCGCCGGCATTGTCTCGTCCGATGTGTTTGAGAACATACGTTTACTGTTAAATAATAAATTGTATTTATTATCTATGTCAACTTAATAATTATTTTTGTTTAGTTCCAACACTCACACAATTACGTTTAAATCGTGTTAAACCTTCTTTAAAATAACAGTAAAATTGGACTGCTGTATTTGAAGTGGGGTCCAATCACACATCCTGCCCCGATCCCAGTGCTGGCTCTCACCGTCTCTGTCACACTAGTGAAAATGAAATCAAAGTGCCAGGGAAACGTAACTGGATGGGCGGATTGCAAGAAGAGGAAAGCCTCAGTCGTGGACCTAATGAAAAGTGGATACACGGCATTGCAAAACACACGTGAGCAGTAAGGATGTATACAGCTAAAGAGGAAGTATTTCGACCAGCAGTCGGTGTCATATGGCTGACGGTGATGACTGTGACGAAAGTGGTTTCAGTGCGTATCCAAAAATCTTAATCTAAGTTTTTTTTTAAATGGATGATCCTTTGAAAAAACCCTACCCACCTAACTTGTTCAGTATTTAAAGACTTTGGCAACGACGACAAACAAACACGCACGCGCGCGCGCGCGCACACCCACCCACACACACACACACACACACACACACACACACACACACACACAGAGAGAGAGAGAGAGAGAGAGAGGGTGGGTGGGTGGGTGGGGACGGGGGGAATTTTGAGTGGATTTCGGGAATAAATTTGATCTACTCTACTCAGACCATTTATAAACGGAAGATGCTCCAACTATGTTGCAATGAAACTTTGCTGTGCTGTACACTGTATTACGACATGACAGTTTCCAGTGTATATGCGAAAGAAAGGTACGAAGATTATCTTCATAAAGAGAATCCCTACTTGCAATAAGAATCTTCGTACGTTGTGCCTGGCTGTGACCCTCAACGTTAATAAACACACATTTCCAGCGAATTTTTCCCGAAGTTATAGCCGACTGATGTCTTCTCCGTTGTAGAAAAGGTTCCAAGTCTTCCTTTGGCACAATATTTCAGTGACGTCTCTCTGTAGTCATCGGTTTCCACACAAGACAGAGTAACACAGCAAGAGGCTGACGAAGCTAGAGAGAACATCGACGAACTGTTGTGCCAAAGGGATACTGTGACCTGGCTGTGAGCGTAGGCTTCTGTTGAAACGGCACACACGTGTTTCGAACAGTTACGATCGACGTTACGCCCTTGGCTTGTAGCCTTTCTCAATCAACTATTGCTTTCTACCTACATGTGGAGGACGGTATTCCTGGTACCATTATCTCGCCCTCTGTCCCTTTTATCAATGATGCGTGAGAAGAACGATTACCGGAAAGCTCCGAACGACATCAAATTTCTCTCATTATCCGATCATGATCATTTCGCAACAGGTATGTCCGATCCTTCTTGGAAAGTACGCCCTCGAAATTACAAGAGTTATTTCGCAGTGACGCTTAATGCCTCTCTTGTAGCGTCTGCCACTGGATTCCGTTGAGGTCTCCTTAACGGTCTCGCGCCAAGTATCCCACGAAGTAAGACGCAGCTGTTCGTTGTATCTTGTTTACATCTTCCATTAGGTTGGTGCAAGCACATAAAGATTTCCCATAAATTTAATAAACGCAACAGATACACGTAAGAGAGATTTCGGTCATCAATAACATATTCTCCTTCACAATTTATGATAGTCTGCCAGCGCTGCGGTAACTTTACGATTCCGCGACCGTAGAAATCACGTGGTTTTGAGGTCAAGAACTCGTCGAGCCACGTTCGGAGCTTATTATCATCCGGAAAGGACGTTCCTTGAAGGTTGTTCGACAGAGAACGAAAAGTGTGAAATATTTGAGGACACAACATCAAGTGAATAGGGTGGGTGCGGAATGACTCCCCAACCCAACTCCCGCGTAGTCTTCTTTTTTTCAGTCTAGCAGAATGCGGGCAGGCTTTATCGTGGAGTAATATCACTACACGCAGTCTTGCTTGTCGTTGCTCTCGGAATGCGTCAGCAAGACGTCTTAGTTGTTAACAATAAATGTCAGGCGTTAATGGTTAGACCTCGTGGAAGCAATCGTAGCACACCACACCGTCGCTGTTCAACCTGATGCATAACATCGTCTATTGTAGACGCGCACAGGAGTTGTTCCTTTGTTTGGGCTCAACCATTCCTTTCTTTTCCTTACGTTAGTATAAAGACACCATTTCTCGTCATCTGTGGCGATACAGGATGGGAATGGTCGGTGTTGATCAGGAGTTATTTGATGACCAGCACGCAGAGATGCACGCCCACCCGCTGATTCCTGTGATTTAGGCTTAAAGCACACGGTACAACAAACCCGACTTTTGAACCTTCCCCACTGCATGCAAATGTCGCACTATGGTGGAATACCCATAGTTCTACACATCTGCCCCTTCTCGAGCACACGGACCTGGATCACTATGGCTTAATTCGTTTAAACGATCTTTGTCAAACCCCAAAGGTCTTCCTGAACATGGACAGTCACTAATGCCAAAATGGTCCTTCTTCAAAAGAGGAAACCATTTTCTTGCCGTGCTGTGTCCAGTAGCGTTATCCCCATACACGGAGCTGATGTTTCTGGTTGGCCCCGCTGCTGTCACCCCTCTGTTGAACTCAAACAGAAGAATACGTCGGAAACGTTCAGCTCTCTCCATTTGGCACGCTATTTTCTAGCGTCCACAGCTCCACTTACTATCTCCAAATGACTAAATGACAATATGTGAACATAAATAGCAAATAAAAGAGGCAATCGATAAATAAACCCTTAGTAGTCGGTATACCAATATGTAAAACAAAACCGCTACGAACCTATGCACCAACCTAACATTATACTTTGTAACGGAGGATCGGTCGAATAATTGTTTTTTTAAGCCACTTAGTTCACGAATGCATTTCCTTAATATTCTCTCAATTAATTTCAGTTTGGCTTCTGTTTTTCTCACAATTTGTTTAATGCGAGTATTCTATTTTAGGTAACCCGGATGCTTACTTCTAGGTATTTTAGCATAACTTTTGTTACAAGTCATCAATAGTCTATCGAACTGTACTAGACCCCTTTGTCTCTTTACGCGTAATACCTAACGTTTATTTGTGTTCAGGGTCAGTCACTCCCTGCACCGATTACCAACCCTCAGCAGGTCGTCTTGTATTTCGCTATGGGTTTCTGGCGTCGCTATCTTCTTATAGAGAAACGCAGCGTCCGCGAACAGTCTTATGGTGCTTCCGATATTTTCGTCTAGATCATTTATATACACTGTAAACAGTAGCAGTCCTATCACACTTGCTTGGAGTATTCCTGAAATTACCTTTACGTTTTCCTACTTTGTTCCGGTAAGAATAGCTTGTTCAGTTCTGTCTGCGAGGAAGTCCTATACACATTCATAAGTGTGGGCCGATACTCGGCAAGTCTGTATTTTGTCAATTAAACGACGTTACGAAACTCTATTGAATGCTTTCCGGGAGTCAAGCAATATGGCATTACGCTGACGCACTTGCCTGATGGACAGAGCGAGCTGTGTTCGCAAGATCTGTGTTTGCGGAACCCACGTCGATTTTTTATAGAGGAGATTTCCGTTCTCCGAAAACGTAACACGCTTGAGCAAAAAACTCGTTCCATAATTCCACTACAGACTGACGTCATATACACAGGCCCGTAATTATGTGCGACTATGTGACGACCATTTCTGAAAATGGGAATTAACTGCGATTCCTTTTTCTTTTTTCTTCGATCGCTACATACCATTCGTTGCTCCAGAGACCTAGGACAAACTACAGCTAGAAATCAAGCAAATTCCTTCACATAATCGCTGTAGATCCTCACATGAATCTCATCCGCTCTAGTTGTTCTTCTGTTTTTTCATGAAACAACAGCTGTAAATTCATTAGAAGCGCTCGTAAAGAGACAAATTCACACCAAACTGTAGATAGAGAATTTTTATTTAACTAATTTGAGACTGAGGAGCTTCCTCGACTAACGTTCGCATTCAATAGTATTTCTCTACTTATTTCGTTCATCTGCCCTGAAATATGTTCTGTTATACGTATACATACTATGGCCATACTGTTGACAGCTCTCAGCTACCAAATTTCAAATTTATCAAGATGCAGAACATCACATACAGAATTTTTCGTCATGCTCATTTACAACGGTTTCGACAAGAGTGAAATGGCGTGTCCTGCAACTTCGGTGAGATTCAATTCATTCTCGTCTCCG
Source organism: Schistocerca piceifrons (assembly GCF_021461385.2). Taxonomy (NCBI): domain Eukaryota; kingdom Metazoa; phylum Arthropoda; class Insecta; order Orthoptera; family Acrididae; genus Schistocerca; species Schistocerca piceifrons. Next base: position 498,221,695 of record NC_060138.1, on the reverse strand, counting down.
TATCCAAAGAGAAACATTTGGCTGCTAGTCCTAAGGGCGGGGAACGAGCTGCACAAATAACGCAGCGGCCTTTCGTGCTGGTGTGTAGCAGTACACGGCTCGTGGCGACTCTCTAACTTGGCTGTCTGCTCTCGGTAGCATCAGTAGCATTTGAGACGACAAGAAGCAGCGGCCCGCGAACGGGAAAAGATTAATAACGTAGAGCTTACTCAAAGGCTACCCACCCAGGAATACTCAATCTACCCTGCACGCGTCTCAAATCAAGAAAACCATTCTGGACAGCTCGAGAACCCGAACCATTCAAGATTGAAGATGTGTGGAAGGAGAAATGGAAAAACGACACCAGCATACTTCGCCGTGGCCTCGAAGACCCTAAATGCATACCAGGCTTCCAACTACCCAGAAGAACCTGGTGTGTGCTCAACAGAATCCGATGTGGACATGGAAGAACTAAGTCCTCCACGTACAAATTGGGACTGTCAGACACCCCGAAGTGCGACTGTGGAGCAGCAGAACAGTCTGTTGAACACATTGTAGAGGAATGTTCCAATAGATGTTTTAGTGGAGGCTGGAACGACATAATCAAAGCCTCGCCAACGGCACTGGATTGGATAGACTCTCTGGATATCAGTTTGTGATATAATTAGTCACCATAACTCTTGTACATTCCTTTTGTTATGTATAAATATTTCTTTGTATTGTGTAAATATCACTGTAAATTGCATGTGTATTTCCATATAATAAATAAAATAAATAATAACTAACATGTTTACCTTTTGCATCTGATATCGGCAGCGTGTGGATGCTCCAGGTCGTCACGGGTTGTAGGCACCTGAAGTGCGGTACGTACTGTACACACACGCTATAGTGATCCATTAGATCTTGTAGCCTCCAAGGCGTAAGTTTATTTGTATGATTTATTTGGCTGGGAAAAACTGTCTATACAGGTCAGAGAAAAATAATCACTATCCCCCCCCCCCCCCTCTCTCTCTCTCTCTCTCTCTCTCTCTCTCTCTCTCTCGACATTACGTCCGATTCTGGTTGTAGCAAATGTCGGGCAGCCATAACACGAGACAGAACACACGACCGCTGCACAGCTAAACACGGTACCAACTGCTAGAGGTCACGTTTTCTCCCCACCGCTACGAAGATAACTGCATTCAGGGAACAACAGTCACAGCGACAACTACTCCAATAGTCGCATACTTGGAAGAGTTACGTCATTTTATAAATTTCGTTTATTTTACAGGCAAATGATAATGAGACGGCAGAAGAGATAAAAAATCTCAAGTGATAGCCTAATCGACAGTAAAGGATACACGATGAGAAAAAATACAAATGAGAACGCTACATAAAACAACGAAACAAAAGAGAAAGAGTTATGACGCATAAAACTAGTGATATCGATGGTAGGTAATGAAAACCACGTAACTCCATTTTGTCAAATTTTGCAGGTGAAGCAAAAACGGCTTTTTAAAAAATAGCGTAAAGTGATACAGAAAGTTGCTACACGTGTAACTGTATAGTAGAAGCCTAGTTATTGACAAACTGGAGAAATACAAGCACTTTCAAATCTCTCTTTAATTATGGAGTTATTGGATAGTGGAATTACAAATTTTCAAATGGTTCTAAGCTCTATGGGACTTAACATCTGAGGTCATCAGTCCACTGGACTTAGAACTACTTAAACCTAACTAACCTAAGGACATCACACACATTCATGCCCGAGGCATGATTCGAACCTGCGACCGTAGCAGCCGCGTGGTTCCGGACTGAAGCGCCTAGAATCGCTCGACTACAGCGGCCGGCCAACAAATTTTCACAGACAGATGTAGTTACGAGTTTTTCATTCCCGACCATCTATGTGCATACTGAGTATGACTGCAACATCTCTGTAGACCCATGCCAGGCGTTGCTGTTCCTGAGAAAAGGGGGCGATTTATCCGAGTTGTACAGAAGAATAACATTTGGCTTTCGTCAACGGGGCAATAGTTGTCAACAAAGCAATTTGCTAGCTACTTTGATGCTGCTTTGCAGAAATAATATTACAATTCAATAAATGCAGCAGCTTTGGGCAACCGACGCAACACATGGCGTTTAAGTGAGGGCAGGTCAACACGCTATACCGAATCTGTTCAGTACAAAAATAAACTAAGGGACCACCACATATCGAAACGGCAGTACAGCGAACAGAGCTACACGCGTGGCTGCGGTACCATCTTCCATTTACCACTGCCAAAGGCACTTCCGCTCGTTCTCACGCTACAGACAGACGACTGGCGAAAGAAATCTTGGGTCTAGTGAAGCAGGGGATACGACCCGTCGGCTTTGACCAATGACGTCAGAATTGGCCAGAGAGCATTTATTACACAGATGAAAGAGCTGACAAAACTGTACAGAAACAAAGGAATACGAGAGACGAAAAATATAGTTGACATATATCGAGACAAGTAGTATTTTCACGTTAAGGATATCGCGTGTTTGTGTCGTATTATTTCTGTGGAAAATTAGGGGCAAAAATGGATGGAAATATTCGTAGCATAGAATACCTCACGTCACATATATATGAGTTGTATCTCGAACCTCATTCGAACTGTATTGGTTAACTGCAGTACGGGATACAAGTTTAGCGTACGTCGATTTCTTCGTTTTCGTTAGCATTAATTCCGTTGTTCGGTTGAACTATATAGGTTAACTGAAGCACGGGATACAAATTTTACACGTGTTGTTTCTTTCGCCTCAGCTACCACTAATGGTCTGTTCTTACGTAGATAGTAGTACTACCGAGGGCAGAAGGAGTTACGTACATAATATTTGTATCCCATGCTTCCGTTGACCTATATATATGTACACTGCTAACGAAAACGTGGAAATTGACGTACGTTATATTTGCGACCTGTACCTCAGTTGAACTACGCGAACAGGCAATAAGACGACACATATACAATTTGTATCCCGCACTTCACTATGGGGTAAAGTTTATTTTTCGCCTTCCATGCTAATAGCTTCGACTGAAAGTTATAGTTTTGATCACAGCAGTGACAATGGTATCCCATTCTTTAATTGAGCTATATAGCTATATACAACATTTGTATCCTGCTCTCCAGTTGACATATATAGGTAAATCTCATCAATGTTACATTATGTCGTTCTTTTCGAATAGGTAGTGTCAGTGTAAAGGTCAACTGAAGGACGGGATACCAATTTTAGTTGTGTCGGGCGTTTCGCCTTTAATATTGCTAGTATAGATTCGACAAACATCGTACTGATACTAGAGCTGGGAAACGAAAGAAGAACGACAGCTGCGAAATTTCCATTACGTACTGGAGTACACGAAAACATACGTAATGGTGTAATACAACAATGAAATACGTCAAAATAGTCAAATGCAGTAAAAGAAAAAAATGGAAAACTGAACTTACCACACGGGAACTTCTGAAACGAACCGAAGCTCGCCTAGAAAGACATCAACAAAAATCACATACCCACATACGCAACAAACAAAACATTACGAAAACACACACACACACACACACACACACACTTACCCCCACCCGCCATCCTAATGTGAAATTAGTTAACATATTTCGGACGGTACATTTGCTCAACCCGTGTAAGAAAACATTTAAACGGGCAATATGTTTGGGGAATACCACGCCTCCATGAATCTAAGTGACTCTGAAGTGTGGAAATCCGGCGTTTCCCCTTCCCTACAAGAGATTTCACAACTGACCAATAACCACCTATGCTATTTGTGCAAGCCCCTGTGGATAATGATCTGAACTCAATATTGTGATTAGCTACGAGATGCTGATAACCTCTTTCCCCTAAATCCCTACATCAAGAAAAACCATCTGAAATTACAATCGTACCCTCTGCAACGTGATCTTCAATTACGCTAACCAAAACTTACTTCCTTCGATACTTTAAACACTACATCGTCACACTCTAGACCTGAAACTACAGCCCCCTAAACCCATAATCCCACTGGAGGTTCCATCCTGTTGTACTTCCTTCTGCCAAAATGCGACTCGTGAATTTCGACCATAACCACCCCCCCCCCCCCCAACGGCCCCCTATATATCACGTATTCCCCAAAAACTTTCCTTCAAAAAGAGTACCAATCCACAACTGTACGCTTACTCACACGACATTCAGGGACACACAGCCACACAGGATATCTTAAACACCAACAGTACGTGATTTTCATAATGTCTCTCACGGCGAGCTTAGATTTTTCGAACCACGTCCTTCGTCTAATGGACAGCCACAACCTATCTTCGGTGCAGCGCCATACGAATAAGTCTTGCGTACGGCGACGAGATACACTTCTGAAGTGCATATGTTCGCCGCACTCACGACATCGAACATACTCGGCAACGAGACCACACATTTGTAAAAAACAAATCGTGGCCAACATGTCTACGCCCATAGCCTCTCTCAAATAATCCAGGTTCAACGGTACAGCTAAATCCATATCCACAAACGAAAATGAGATACTAAAAAGTGTCCTAAAATAAGAAACTAATAGTCCAAATTACCTCAATATCACTAAGAATGAAATTAAGTACCGAATGAATTGCAAACAACCAATTATTTAAATAAATGCACACGAAGAATATTTTGAGCAATATGTAGCGATCTCTTTTAAAGTCACATTCAATTATTTTAATGTACAATGATAGCGCTTATCCGGAACACAGAACTGTTTTATTATCTATGGCTGAAAGTGAAGACATTGTGGCGACGTCATTTATCCACTGCGCCAAAAACAGCGGGTGAAAGCTGCAGCTGATAGATATTTATCTTGGCCGTAGTCGGCTTGGTTACGAGTTGTTTATTCTTGTTAGTTTTTGATCTGTGCTTGGAAAATAAAATGTCTTCTCATCTCATGAAAAAGCTGTTACTTCATAAAATATAAAGGTTCCCATAGTGGTGACCCCGAAAAATCATAGCAGAAGCATAAAGAAAATGTATATACCGACGAGAATAATGAATTCAGAGACAAAAGCATGGGGCAGTGGAATCAAGACTGAAGACCACAGTCTGTTCGACCAAGGATCGCGGTCCACGCCCTTTGATTCGCCACAAAACGGAATGACAGATGTTAACGCAAAAGATGGGAGTACCTACGCGCGACACGGAAATGTTAAGCTTTCCGCGTTCTGGCCGACGCGCCCCCAGCTTTGGTTTACGCAGGCTGAATGCATATTTCGGCAGCGTGGGGTGTCTAACAACATTGACAAATTTAATATAGTGGTTTCACATCTAAATTTAGAAGTGATAGAGCAAGTAGAAGAAACCTTGTCGCAACAAAATTACTTTGTGCTAAAGGAAGCTCTCATACAGCATTACACGTTGTCACCAGATTTGCGACTACAAAAAATTTTCGCATACGAAGATTTGGGCGACAAGACTCCGTCACAAGTGCTCAAAGCCTTACGTACATTAGCCGGCCCGGAACTCCTACCTGAAGAGTCTTTACGTCTAATATGGCTTCGTAAACTTCCTGCCAACATCCGTGCCGTCATTGCAGCAGAAACAGACTTACCATTGCAAGTCTTAGCAAAAAAGGCAGACACCATCGCAAACACCTTAACCGAAGTTTCTCCGTGTTCCGAATTCAACTACAGCCAGGATAGAGGCCCAAGAACGTGTAGTGTGATGGAATCTGACGTCAGTGAGGCAGGAACAAGCAATAATACTTCCCAACAGCAGTGCTCATCGACCGAACCCACCATACAGCAACTGGCAGCACAAGCGGCAAAACTCAACGTGCAAGTAACTTCACACCACCACCAGCTACGAAGTCGCAGTTGGAAAAGACGAAGAAATGCTGACAGATCAATGGTGCTGGTACCACAGACGCTTCGGTAACACTGCCCGTCAATGTATTCAACCCTGCAGCTACCCAAACTTAAAAGGCGGGCGTTAAAGGGCGCTAAAGTTCGTCAACAACAACATAGGCGCCCGAGTCATAGCGTGATTCAAAGAGGTGAAAACGCCAAGGTATCGGCAGTCAACCAATCACACCGATTGTTCGTGTTGGACCTCTCTTCAGGTGAGAAGTTTCTGATTGACACAGGTTCAGAAGTCAGTGTTTATCCAAGAAAGAGAGGTGATATACTCACGACAACAACGCAACATGTGCTGACTGCGGCAAACAATTCCAGAATATCTACCTATGGTGAGAAACAGTTGGGATTACATCTGAATTCCAACTTCCATCCAAAATGGACTTTTGTGGTTGCTGATGTGCCGAGTCCTATAATTGGAGCGGACTTTTTACGGAACTACCGACTTATGCCCGACCTGGTTAACCGTCGTTTGGTGACAGTTCCCACAGAAGGGATATTGCCTACTGCGTCTTCCGCGTCGGTTCAAGTGCAGTGCGATGTGCCCGTGTCTTTCCGCACGAAGATTTCCGGCTCCTCTACCGCGTCATCCGCGTCGGGGTATTATGATACGATTTCGTACCCGCAACTAAGCGGGGCGCACACGTGTGCGTCACGCAAGAAGACACCCGACAGTCGTAACGATTAGTATACTGTAGGCAATATCAGAGCACTGTCGGAGGAATCACTTTTTCGTAAACTGCTTCAAGACTTTCCAGCACTTACCGAACCCGTCAACGCAACCAGGAAATGCAGACACAATACTCAACACCACATCAGCACGACACAAGGTCAACCCGCTGTTTCCGCCCGCGGCGTCTGCCTCCTGAGAAGCTGCTCGCGGCGCGAGCTGAGTTCGACAGACTTCTAAAAACAGGTATTGTAAGTAGGTCTGATAGTTCATGGGCATCTCCAATTCACATGGTCCGTAAAAAAGACAATTCATGGAGAGTATGTGGAGACCACAGGGCGCTTAATGCCCGCACAATTCCCGACCGCTACCCAGTACCCAATGTGACTGATTTTAACAGTACGATTAGCAATGCCAAAATATTTAGTGTGATTGAGTGCGCCAAAGCATTTTCCCAGATTCCCATGGCTCCATCTGACAATAAAAAAACAGCAGTTATCACACCATTCGGTTTGTTTGAGTACAATTTTATGCCATTTGGCCTCAGAAACGCTGCCCAAACATGGCAAAGATTCATGCATGAGGTGCTTCGAGAATTACCATTCGTATTTTGTTATATGGACGACATTTTAGTATTCTCTGGTTCTGTATATCAGCATGTCGAACATCTGCGGCAGCTTTTCCGCGTCTGACAGAGTATGGCATAATTATTAACGAAACAAAGTGCACGTTTGGAAAACGCGAGGTTAAGTTCCTGGGATATTTGGTTTCAGCAGCAGGTCTGTCACCTTTGCTAGAGCGGGTTGAAGCAGTACAACAGATGTCCCTTCCCACAACTTACAAAGGACTTCGCAGATTTTAGGCATGCTCAACTATTACAGACGTCACTTACCTAAATTAGCTGCCACCCAAGAGCCACTCACAACGTAACTTGCAGGTAACAATACAACAGGAAATCGTAAAATTCCATGGAGTCCACATGATGAAGCAGCTTTCCATGACTTAAAGAAAAGTCTTTCTCGGGCAACACTACTGGGACATCCAAGATTGAGCGCTCCTTTAGCGCTCATGGTTGATGCGAGCCAAACAGCAGTGAGTGGGTGCAGCGCTACAGCAAGAAGTTGATGGCAGATGGCAGCCGCTCGCATTTTTCTCTAAAAACCTGACTCGACAGCAGCAAAAATGGAGTGCTATTGACCGTGAGTTGCTTGCTATTTACTTAGCCATAAAGCATTTTCGCACGTCTGTCGAAGGGAGGCACTTTGCAATTTTTACCGATCACAGGCCGTTAGTAGCTATATTTCAACGAGACACAGAGCTCAATTCACCACGTCAGTGCAGGCAAGTCGAGTACATTGCACAGTTCACAACTGACGTGCGTCACATTTCAGGAAAAGACAACCTGGTCGCAAATTGCCTGTCTAGGAATTGTGCCAGTTTAAATTCAATTCGTTGGACCGAGTTAGCGTCTAACCAACGAGAAATCCTTTCTTGCGCCGTCTAATAGAGGAACAGAGAACTGCGCTGCAGCTCAGACGTGTGTCTGTCCCAAATGTTCCAGACGGAATTTGGTGTGATGTAGCAAAAGGGAAGGAGCGACCTTACATACCAGAACAATATCGTCGCGAGATTTATAGTGCACTACATAACCTATCATATCCAGGAGTACGAGCTACAGCCAAGTTAGTTTCCTTCAAAGTAGTGTGGCCTGGAATACAAAAAGATTGTCGTGCATGGGCGCGTGCATGCCTAACATGCCAGCGTAATAAAATCAGCAGACATGTCTTTGCACCTATTGCTGACTTCCCGACGCCATCTGCAAGATTTTCACATATACATGTGGACATTGTGGGCCCGCTATCATGCTCTTCAGGACAACGCTATTTGCTCACAATCATTGATCGTTTTACCAGGTGGCCAGAAGTAGTTGTAATACAAGACATTTCTGCGGAGTCGGTTGCAAAAGCACTGTTGCATTCATGGTTCTCCAGGTTTGGCGTTCCGCAAAACATAACAACAGATCGCGGAAGGCAGTTTGAAAGCAAACTTTTCAATGAACTTTTACTACTGTGCGGTTGCAACCACCTACGCACCACAAGCTATCATCCATCTAGTAATGGAATGGTGGAACGACTACACCGCACGCTCAAAGCTGCATTAATGTGTAGTTCCACTTCATGGACTGAAGCACTACCGCTGGTCCTACTCGGATTGGGAACGGCCGTGAAGGACGACTTACAATGCTCTTCCGCAGAATTGGTTTATGGCGAGCAATTGAGGGTTCCTGGAGAATTTATCGTTCCAGCATCTACACAGACGTTCGCCCCTGAGCTATGCACGCAATTCGCGAGACAACTCAGCGTTAGAATGAGAAACATCAAACCCACTAACCCTGTCAGACATGGAGACCGGAGAGTGTTTGTACATAAAGACCTGCATGCAACGTCCCACGTGTGGCTTAGGGATGATACGGTGCGCCCGCCGCTTGTTTCGCCTTACTCTGGACCATACAGGGTAATCACAAGAGGAAGCCACAGCTTCAAAATCGATAAGGATAGTAAAGAAGAGACAGTATCAATTGAGCGGCTTAAACCTGCTTACACCGAAGAGGGTACACTCCTTCCTCGGTCTGCAAAATCACCCTCAAACATGGAGGCCAAAGAAACAGCAGATAGTCTCGCCGAGCCCTCGGTTTCAGAAGAGGACAACGAAGCAGCAAGTGAAGAACAGGAGCAGCCATTGCCTGCACCACATGTTTTCACGAGAGCTGGTAGAAAAATCAAGTGCAAGTTTCCCCACATACCTGGTGCACCCGGTTTCAAAACGAGGGGGGCTGATGTGGCGACGTCATTTATCCACTGCGCCAAAAACAGCGGGTGAAAGCTGCAGCTGATAGATATTTATCTTTGCCGTAGTCGGCTTGGTTACGAGTTGTTTATTCTTGTTAGTTTTTGATCTGTGCTTGGAAAATAAAATGTTTTCTCATCTCATGAAAAAGCTGTTACTTCATAAAATACAAAGGCTCCGATAACATTATTATCTATGAGTAATGTATGACATCATTGGTCAAAGCCGACGGGTTATATCCCCTGCTTCACTAGACCCGAAATCTTTCTCTTGCTTCCAGAATAACTCTCTTGCTCTCTGTCCTCCTCCTGTCAACAGAGAGAAAATCGCTGAATTGGTTTTAAATTAATTAGTCCACAACAAATCATGTTGAAACTCAATCATTTACATTGAGCTGACGGAAGTAATGGGATAGCGATATGCACATAGTATACAGACGACGGTAGTATCGCGTACACAGAGTATAAAAGGGCATTGCATTGGAGGAGCAGATATGTGAACTCAGGTGATTCATGTGGAAAAGTTTCCGACGTGATTATGATTGCACGACGGGAATTAACAGACTGTGATCGTGGGTTGGTGGTTGGAGCTAGACCCATGGGACATTCCATGTCGGAAATCATTACGGAATTCAATAATCCGAGATCCACCGTTTCAAGAGGTGTGCTGAGAACGAACACATCCGTTAAGATGCTCGTGACCGCATCGGCTGGATCCTAGGCGACTGAAAAACCGTAGCCTGGTCAGAAGAGTCACGATTTCAGATGATAAGAGCTGATGGTGGGGTTCGACTGTCGCGCATACCTCACGAAGCCTTGGACCCAATTTTTTAGCAACGCATTGTGCAAGCTGGTAGTGGCTTCATAATGTTGACGGCTCCGCTCTGTTTCCATGGATTGGACTGAGTCCTTTGGTCCAACTGAACCGATCATTGACAGGAGATGATTATGTTCGGCTACTTGGAGACCGTTTTCAACAATTCATGCACTTCATGTTCCCATACATGTCACTGGGCCACAATTGTTCGTGACTGGTTTGACGAACATTCTGGACAATTCAGCGGAAGATTTGGTCACCCACACCGCCGAACACGAACCGCGTCGAACGTTTATCGCTGAATCGCTTAATCGAGAGCTCAGTTCGTGCACAAAATCCTGCACCGGCAACACCTCCGCAATTATGGACAGCTATAGTGGCGGCATGGTTCAATATTTCTGCAGGGGCCTTCCAACGACTTGTTAGGTCCATGCCACGTCGTGTTGCTGCACTAGTCCGAGTAAAAGGAGGTCGGCCGGGATGTTAGGAGGTACCCCACGACTTTTGTCAGCTCAGTATGTGTTAACAAACTGTTTAACAAACCGTGAGCACCACTCTTTTAACATCCACTCGGTTCAGCTTCCGCCTGGAGAACACAAATTACAACATCTCCATTTTTCATTTATTTTACGACTGTTGAAAATGATACTGCGACACATAGGAAACTGTTTTTGATGTTGCTGAGCAACAGTCATACAATAATTTTTAAATGAGTACACCACTATTTGACTGTATTGTTTATATAATCACGACCTATGTTTCAGCCTTTTATGCCATTTTCAAGTGATTGAGTTTGTGTCATTAACACAACTCAATCACTTGGAAATGGCATAAAAGGCCGAAACCTATGTCGTAGTTAAATAAACTACAATACAGTCACATAGTGACGTGTTTATTTAAAAAAAAGGGGGGGGGGGGCTGCTCAAGTGAGCGGCTAATTGATGGTAAAGGACACCTGACGAAAAAGAGAGATGAAGACGCCACATAAAAGCATGAAACCAAACAGAGCGAGTTGTGACGCAGCCGCAGGGGGGTGCAGTTTATTATATAGGTCTCAATTTGGGTGGTTGTATTGGTACTGTACACCTGATTACTAAGGGAGTGCTTCCTTCTACATTAATATTTACTACGTCAAACAAATAGACGTTGCATCAGGTACGAAACAGCTGCGAGCAGGCTGCCTGCAACAGTTCCTGGACAAACACAGCGACAGTGTTGTGATACGGGAAAACTGTTTTCTCGCATCCTCCGTCACTACCCATCCATGTGTAAGGTACTGTCAGCTGATGTAATCTCGAATCCACATACGACTGTGCGTACTGGTCGCCTTTTGTGGATCGGGTGGATATTCCATCAGCAAGACACTTTGAGAGGTTGCAGGGATATACAAAATAAATGATCCAGTGTGGTTGGAACAGCATTCTGAAGATTTTTCACTTGAAGACAAACACACTTCTCTAAAGAGTAACCACACCGTTGTGTTCCGTTAGTCGCCTCATCTCCTGTCTCCTCCTAGCAGTTTAGATACGTACTGTTGGCCCTACTCACATGTGAGCAAACACCTGTAGCTTGATAAGGATCTCGTATCCCTCTTTGTTTCTGTTCCTGTTGTTCGCGTCACTTACTCTTAATGCTATCTGGTTGAATATGTTGATTTTTAAATTTCATACGTAGAAAAATTCGGAGTATTTCCTTGCCAAAATAGCTGCCCTTCTAAATTTCTGTAGGGTCTAAATATTTTCTCCAATGTATCTCTTGATGTTGGCGTTAAATTGTGAAGGGCTACTCACAATCACACAACTTACTTCTCCAGTTATTTAAGTAAGCGGTCAAAGAAACTGCTGCCTTTTATATGTTTCACTACTTTCTGTTATTTGCTAAGTAGTAGTTCGCACTACGGGCTGCAAATGGGCAACTAAACCGATGCAGTGCTGAGATAGCAAGAGCAATTTAGTTAGTTTGCCTGATTAGTTATTTATACGATCCAAACTTCCAATTATGAATGTAGGGTTTCTACATTAGCTTCTTTTATTGTGTCAGGTATAGAACTGTTACTGGAATTGAATGCTACAAGGATGAAGGGAATATGCCCACTGGTGGCGCTACTGTGTTGCATATACCACATGGAGAATATGGACAACATGTTACATGTGAAAAAGCACTGTTTCTTTCCAAATGTCAAGGTATAATAGAAGTGGCGGTTTCTAAAAATGTGAAAGTGGAACGACAGAGACTATCCATGGCAGAGTTCCCTGCAACGAAAGAATCAAACTAAAGTTATGACTTCAATGAAGCAGCACAGGTAAAGATGCCGGTAGCAATACCAGCATTCAGATAAAGAAATGAACACGCTGGCGCGACCGAAAGCAGTAAATCTTACATTGCAAAGAACAGAAAATAAGACCTGATCATTGTTATTGTCAGAAGTTCTTGAAATGTGAACGGTAAATATCAAACGGATAACAATATCCCTGGTCGCGCTAAGAAGCTACGGGCTGTTGTGCACCAACGCTCGGCAGTTCATTGTTGGAACTGAAGAGTTTCGTAGGGGTTTATGACAGTACTTTCCTTCTACTGTACTGTAGGAAAGAAACCGCCTAAAAACTGAGCTACGAAGGCAGCTTCAAGCCATGAGGAATTTTCAGGTTTTCTGCTGTCTGACAGGAGTAAATATGAGTTGTCTTACGAACGGTTGTTTACAGGTGACGCACATCGCAGTTGACGGTTTTCTTTTTCATGTCCTCAGGTACACTTCCAAAGCTGGCAGCACCCTCCCCTGATTCCCGCCGTTGCGTCAGCCACCCCTCGGGCGGGGCTGGCCAACGCACACGGTTAAGGCATTCCACCAAAAGCTCGGGAGGGTGCATCGCTGTGGTGGATGAAGAGAGGGGAAGCCAAAGAGAGGGGGAAATGGAATCGCAGCAGATTTCTGGCATCCACTGTTGCCTAGTTGGGGACCGTTACGCAAGTTGTGTTTGGGCAAGGTGTATTCGTTGGGAGAATGAGATTCATTTTACGAGTGACAACTGGAGTCCCTAGTCTGTCTGCGGCACTGTTTTCGTGCAATGAACGTAATGCAGCAGGTTACAGATACTGAAGAAAATAATTTACTGTAGAAGTTGCTACCGTCACAAGTGGGAAGAGAAACTGCACTCATAATATTTTTAAAGAAAATCCAGATCTCGTCTATAAATACATAATTTCAGTTTTACATTATCATTACCTAGCTATATAAACTAAACTCCGTCCGAACAGGTCTTGGAAGGCCCAGTGGTTCCAACCGGCCGCAGTGTCATCCTCAGCCTTCAGACGTCACTGGATGCGGATATGGAGGGACATGTGGTCAGTACACCGCTCTCCCGGCAGTATGTCAGTTTACGAGACCGGAGCTGCTACTTCTCAATTAAGTAGCTCCTCAGTTTGCCTCACATGGGCTGAGTGCACCCCGCTGGCCAACAGCGCTCGGCAGACCGGATGGTCACCCATCCAAGTGCTAGCCCAGCCCGACAGCGCTTAACTTCGGTTATCCGACGGGAACCGGTATTACCACTGCGGCAAGACCGTTGGCTACCTATCTATATGGCGGAAGAAAATCCCAAAGCAGAAATATTTGTCAGCCAGTTCAAAGTACATTTAGTAGAACGCTTACGTTACATTAATTGTTAACGCATTATTGTTCTGTATCATATCTGACGGTAAAAATATTGTAACTTTTAAATTAATGTATGAAGTGATACTTCTTATTTTTGTAGAGTTAATTAGCCCATACGTTTTTTTCTGAGAACGATCGTTCAGCCTCTGTACGGTTCTGCTGGGGTACGCCGTGACTGCCGGCGAACGAAGCTCTTTTGATGCTGTGAAGTGTCCACTGTACAGGAGCAACTTTTTCCTCTCAAAACGGCGACGCAGGCGTTGTCCCGCAGCTGGTTCCAAAGTCCGTGGCTGTGTGTCTGTTTTAGGACGAAGCTCTGGACCAAGCACACTTTCGCTGCTCAATGCGCCCTGTCAGAAGCAGGCGCTCTGTTGTCTGGGGAAAAGGCACTAGCAGAAGGCAGCCTGGCTTGCGACACAACAAGCCACGTTCAACTGCTTACGTTTATCGGAAATCCATAACGAGAGCCACATCGGCGCTCATACCCCCCTTGTGGGCTACTTGGGAGAGTCACGGTAACGACGGAGATATCGGAGTAAGCCACGCCTCTGCCAAGACTCCTCCAATGTCCCACAGCCGTACAGTTTTAGTTGTTCAGGTTTTTAAATGGGACTATGATGCTTCTCAGAAGTATGCCCTATGTCCAATCATCGAACTATTCTTGATAACATTTACGGTTTTGTTCCATGTTAGATTTTCTTCCATTTCTTTTCTTGTTTTAGAACGATATCGGTACGTAAATAAAAAAAACAGGAGTTCAACAAGGGACTAGCACTTCTGTAGATAAAAACTTGTTCGCATGAGCACAGGCAGTTCGCCATTGAAAGCTTTTTGAACTCATTGCCTTTGACAACTACAGTGGTGGAATTATTTACTGCATCACCAATTATTACTTCATTAATTTGTCTTTGGCGGCTGTTTGCTTCTGGTTGTACCAGTCCACTGTTTTTAAATCGTCTGTTACATATTCTTACTGTTGAATACTTCATAGTCGTCGAATATGGGGTGTCTAGGAAACCTGCTTTCACGGATCACTAGACGACAATTCAAATGAAAATGAACATTGACAATACTTAACTTTGACAATAACACATAAGTGTCGCAAGTAAAGGGCAACATGTATATAAGAAATCTCTTCAGTATTATACAGTTCCCAAGTCGCTTATCTATGTCCTCTTCGCATAGAGGTCGCTGCCTTCGCGTTGTCGTCCTGGAGAGGGGTCGGGCAGCGTGCAGTTGGCTGACGTCGTCTTCACAGCCCTCTCTCTTCTGTCGCGCCGGCGCTTAACTTTACGCCAAACACGTGCCTTTATTGTTTCACTTCCTATCACATTTTTTCCCAACATTATTCAGCTCCTTGTTGCCATTGTTTTCATCTACCATGAAGCAATGTTCGTACAGATATTTTGTGTTGACAGATTGAAGTGGAATTAACGCCAAAGCTGCTATACTTGCTTATGCGTCAGCTCCTCTCAGGGTAAGACAGGCATCCTCTAAGATAGGTTTTAATCAGTCTGCAATTTCGATGATGATGATGATGTTTGGTTTGTGGGGCGCTCAACTGCACGGTCGTCCCAATTTTTTCATAGTCCAATTTTTTGCACACTCCAATCGAGCCACTGACAGGAATGATGATGATGAGGATGTAACGATGAGAACAACACAAACACCCAGTCCCCGGGCAGAGCAAATCCCCAACCAGGCCGGGAATCGAACCCTGGACCCCTTGATCCACAGTCAGCAACGCTAGCCACTAGACCACGAGCTGCGGACTGCAACTTCGAGGTTACTGGAAAAATTCAGAGAGAGAGAGAGAGAGAGAGAGAGAGAGAGAGAGAGAGAGAAAGCGGACGTTGATCGTGAGGAAGGAAGAGATAAGAAAAGGGCATCTACTATCATACAAGATAGGATCGTCGCGCATCAACTGAACTAAAGCGAGACTGGTAAGCAATTAGTGACGTCTCAGTAACCCGTGGTGTTCTTTTCATAGAAACAAACTGCTGGCAACTGGGCTCGCTGCCCGTCGACCTAGAAAAATAATCTTTGTTGACACAAACAATGCGACAACAGTAGCTATTTGTAGCACATTTAACAGACGCTGGAGATGTTGAACAGAGTAATCTCCTCAAATGAGTCTAAATTTAATCTGTGTGACTCCAATGGCAAAGTGTTCGTGCGTCGCAGAGGGCGTGAAGAATTTTTGCCTTCGTGTATGACACGAACATCCAGCAGGTAAGATGGCCTGGGGATACATTTCTACCCACGGAGTAGGTCACCTGGACTTCATAAATGGCACCACCAATGCAAGTATACATCAGCATCCCTGAAAGGGAGCTTATGCCCACAATAAAAGATTAGTTTGGAAATATTTTCAGTTGCATTTTCCAGGACGATTCGGCACCTTGCCACAGAGCTTTGCAGGTAAGTCCTGTGATCAATGTTTGTGTCAAGCATGAAGCAGACGATGTTCCAACTTAGTTATTCTGCATTTCAGGTAAAAACTTTCCTTAAACAAAATGGGGCTCAAACGTTAGAATGGCTTGGAAATAGCCCCAATCGCAATCCTATAGAGAACTGTTGGAAGGTTACGGTAAATGCTGTTGCAAAAAAGAAACCACGAAATAGACGGGAAATATTGGAGATTCTTGTGCGTGGGTAGTGAGTGAGGAATACACTGAAAAATTAATTCTTTCAATATCTACACGATATGAGTAACGGTTATCAAGGCACTTTGAGAACTGGTCAAGTGTTGAATGGCAACAGTGAAATCAGACGAGGTAACTGTAGGTGTAAAAACATAAAAAATTATCAATGTTATGTCGTAAAGTTTATTGTGTGTCCCTTCCAAGATTAACAGTGATAGTTCGGAAGAAGAAACAGATCAAATGATGTAAACACTTCCATCCGCTTCCTTAAGAGTGTTAAAATGTAAATAACAACTCCTCTTATAGAAATAAATCAAGAGACTAAAATAAAATTGATATATATTATTGTGTATATTTGCTTCCTAGAGAGAGGGAGGAAAATCAAGCCAATTCGTCTAAGATTTTCGACGATTATGGAATCTGATGCGACAAATTCCACCACTGTAGTTTTACGCAGTCATCAATATTTGAAACAAGATGCAGTGGACCTACTGAAACAATGAGCAACAACTTTGGAAAATGACATCTTCATCCTGTTGATGCTTATATTCGAGAGAGAAGAGTCACGGAGATCTAGCACGCATTTCCTAGCTAAGGAAGCTTCCGGTATTGCGCATTTTGATCCTTATCAAATGCTGCTATTCCGATGAAGGGAGCACGTGTGCTGCTCCCCAGCGAATTAGTTGAGCACTGCAAAATTTCTCGCTTTTCTTACAAGCAGATCACCGCGCTTGTGGTTCTATTGGCGAGGTGTTTTTCGTCTCTGTAGCACGAGGGCAGTCTTCGTGCAACTAGGAAGTAGACAGTGAAACGCTGGACTTTTTAGCTTCGTAATCCCGCTCCCCAAAACTGATTGTGGTTTATGCCTGTCCGTGACGATTATCTTGGTGTGTCTTAAGCAACTGCATCGTCCCTTACCTTAGCAAACTGCGAAATCTAAGGGCGCTACGATTTACATTAAATCCTGGCAAAAGAAGAAATATTAATTTGCGTTTTGCTGTATGACAATTACTGAAAACTGCACTGACTTAGTGGATGTCAGACTACATATCTGAATGTTAGGGTCTTGATCCTGAATTAGTCTTTCGATTTATTTCTGGAAATTAGCGTCAATTCCATCAGTAGCTGGGAGACTACGTATCTGTACGTTCGCGGTATGATCTCGTGTTGGTCTTGGGATTTATGTCTTGAAGTTAACGTGGTCTTAACCTCTGATAATGCTTCATGAATGTACCAAAGTCAAGCGGCAGCATCGCTCGGGCTCCACGATAAACTGTAAGCAGCCTCTATATAACAGTGTCGGTGAACCGGTTCACGGGTTGAAGGTACGAAAGGGCATCGCACCTCCAGAAAGATTATGCCCAGTTAAGCACCGTGCGGTCCAAAACAACGTTCGGACAGACGACTGGTTTTCCTTATAGTAACTGAGACAACACCTTACTAAAGTGTTTTCCGCCTAAACATGCACAACTGTCACACGCTTCGATTTCAAAGTCGTATGATAAATTGGAAAGTGATTCTCTTCTTTTGACGGTAAAATCAGGCGCAAGCCATGTCGGACTATTCATTTTCTTTAACTCGTGCTACGGCTGCCACTTTGCGTGACTGCCAGCACTAAATTGACAGTAGCCGAAAAAACTTTATGTCAATTACGGATATAAAATGTGGTAGGCTCATTCAAAAACGTCTATTCAACAACTGTTACAGCAAGGCAGTAGAACTATCCTTCACCTGGTGTGTGTGGAGAAATGAAGGATAACGAAAGTGGGGGAGACCCAACGAGCAACATTCTACGGAAATCCATACCTGGATTTACATTACGAAACATTTAAAACCATCCATTTACCTGGCTCGAATGGTAACAAATGAAAGTGTAATCCAATAATGGCCGCAGTAGTTCGCGAAGCTCCACGTTGCGGCGAAGCGCACAAGAGCAGTCAGCTAAATATAGTATCTACTCTTGCAGAACGCAAAATCATATTGCTATAAGATGAAGACTCGCAGTTGAATGCCTGGCGTCGTGTGTAGTTTATTTTGAGTCTCTTTTATGGGGACTGCTTATGGAGAATGCGGCTACAACGTTTCGCAGACATTGAAAGCAACTAAACATCCAGCGTTCGAAATCAGTCGGCATTAAGTTCAAGAGTGTCAGGCTGCTACAAAACAGACTGAATTTTGTATATAATTGGAATTTAGTTCGACGTTTGAAGCATTTAAAATACAACAGGTTGCAGCAAAAAGGACCGACTGCGAGTTTTATGTGCAGACCTGACGTCAAGGAGCAAAGTTCTTTACAGCCTTTTTCCCTGCCAATCAGGAAGTTGGTAGTCTTTCAAACACGGCGTTCTACACGTCAAATATGGGAAGCTGCTTAATATACCTGTCAAAGGTTGACCCTGCGCCGAAGCAACAAAACTTTGTGACAAGAGACGCTGTATGGTGCATATCATCAGCGCAAATTTGACGAGAAAGTGTGGGAAGTATATTTGTTACGATAAATAGCACAAAAACGCCCCCGCAATAAATGTGCAGCAGGCTAGGAAAAGTCTTGACATATGTGTTTATATTCTGTTCTACAAACATCCTACATACAGTTAAGAAAGTTATTTTCTATTGACGCAGTGTGCTTTTCTACCTTCTTCTACAGTTGAGTTACTGCAAGAAAAGATTACTTACTTGCTGCATGCTGTTGAGTTTCTCACATTTTGTTACTCTGCTTTCTTTGACTTGCAAGTACTGGGTGAATACAGCTAAACTTTTGTAATCTTCCTTGGTGAGATAGCTATGTAGTAATCTAGCACTCATGAAGCAGCAGTATATGAACTGGATAAAACCAGAAACAACACTAGTTGCTTTATCTCATCTTCAAACCAACAGGTGAGGGGCATCGCATGTTTGAACAGTGTTACAGAACAAATTTTACAGTAAATGCGCGTCTGGTATGAAGTATGAAAACAATTTGCTCGTAAAGTGCTGAAAAATGTTTTGCACTATGTGGAAGTCTGCGGATGCGTTTAGTCTTAGGTTTTCAGACAGCAGAGGATGAAAGAAGAGCTTTTGAAGCTAAAAAAAGCTTTGCTGTGAAATAAAAATAAATCAATGGCTGCTTTTATAGCAGCAAGTTGGAAAATTCATATCTTTGCACATCCTGATGTTGGGTACTGCTCAGTATCCTGTTGCTCCATCCCACGCAGTGCAACACGCTTGGATCTTCTGTGGCATGCTGGCCACAAAATCGTCAAGACAATGGTGTTCAAGCCTGTCTGGCTGTTCGAAGGTGGTCCTGCTGATGGCGTCCAGTGTTACTGCGACGACACACTTCAAATTTCAACTAGTCCTAAGCGTACTCCATAGGGTGCACACCAGCAGATACAGCAGGACATTCCGTTGGGTTGATTCCTATTCTGGTACTGTGCAGCCATCAAACTGCCCTCGATAGCAATGAGCGGCGGCCGACATTCGTACATCCGACACAAAACATAACTGACTCGACTGCCTCTGAACCGGTGGGACCGCACGCCTGTCACGTGCGCTGGTGTTCCTCGTCTCCACATTCTGGTGGGACGGTCATGAGGGGTCAGACAAATCGATGATCAACAAAAACAGAAGTCAACAATGGTTCAAATGGCTCTGAGCACTATGGCACTTAACTGCTGCGGTCATCAGTCCCCTAGAACTTAGAACTACTTAAACCTAACTAACCTAAGGACATCACACACATCCATGCCCGAGGCAGGATTAGAACCTGCGACCGTAGCGGGCGCACGGTTCCGTACAGTAGCGCCTAGAACCGCTCGGCCACTCTGAAACAGAAGTTATTGATCCACGATCGGTACCTATCTTCCCTTTGGTCATTTCCTCCACGCATCACAGTAATGGGGGAAGGAGGGGGGGAGGATGTTTGTACTGTTTACCGTTATTAAGTAGATCGTACAGGGACAAATCCGAGCTGTCTGTGTCAACTCAGTGCTCCCAGTTGCCTCCAAAAAGATAAGGTGCAATACAGTTGCATATTCCTCGGGGTAACTACTAGCCATAATTTGCAGGCAGCAGTGATTAGTTGCCTACGACCTTGCCGCAGTGGTAACACCGGTTCCCGTGAGATCACCGACGTTAAGCGTTGTTGGGCGTGGCTAGCACCTGGGTGGTGACCGTCCGAGCTGCCGAGCGCTGTTGGCAAGCGAGGTGCACACAGCCCTTGTGACTGACAAGAAGCGGCTCCGGTCACGAAAACTGACAACGACAGAGAGAGTGTTGTGCTGACTACATGCTCCTCCACATCCGCATCCAGTGATGCCAATCGGCTGAGGATGACACGGCGGTCGATCGGAATCGTTGGGCCTTCCAAGGTCTGTTCGGACACACACACACACACACACACACACACACACACACACACACACACACACACACAGAGAGAGAGAGAGAGAGAGAGAGAGAGAGAGAGAGAGAGAGAGATTTGGAAATTTGTGGTAAGATCCTATGGGAGCAAACTGCTGAGATCATCGATCCCTAACCTTGAACTAACTTACGCCAAGGACAACACACACACCCATGCCCGAGGAAAGGCTCGAACCTCTGACGGGAGGAGCCGGGTAGACCGCGCGGCCCGCACACGCGCCCACACGCACACGCACACGCACACACACACACACACACACTCTCTCTCTCTCTCTCACACACACACACACACACACACACACACACACACACACACACCACAGAGAGAGAGAGAGAGAGAGAGAGAGAGAGAGAGAGAGAGAGATAGTTATCAGTTAGTTCTGTTGATAGAGGACGAGTTCTACGAGGCAGATCGTCGGTGTTCCATGCCACACTATAGTGGCTGAATGTACGAATGACGTCGCTGCTGTGTACGCCACATCACGTGAAGTGACATATATTGACAGCACGAACACTGTACAGAAGCAGCACTGATCCGTGCTCTGCTGAACTGGCTTGAGAACTTAGGTTATTTCTACTTCCATTACAGATGTGTCTGTAGGTAGCGGTTTCCTACAGTCAAAAGGGCGTTGAAAAAGAGGTTTAAAAAAAGAAAAGAAAACACACACACACAAACTATGCAAGTCATGTGACTAATGCAAAACTTTTACTGAACAACATATTATCTCTGATCGAGAATGTCCAACATTGACAAAGGACGCGTTATGATTAACAGACGATCTGCTGTAGGCTACAAAACAACTACTAGCACTGAACTTCAAGAAACTACTTATACTAAAACACTTACATAATTGAATGCACTATAGTTAATAATTATTGGAAACGTTGACAGATTCACTTAACAATCCGCCGAGTTTTCATTCTTGCTTTGTGGCGAGGAACATTACCAGGCAAATGCAGGAAAGATTAGGTCCTGTACGGGTACACTAACACGTTACGTATTCACAAACGCCTGCGTTCAGTTTGGCTCCGCTTTAGTAGATGATCCGAGCTGCAGACCACTACCGAATTTAACTGTCGCCACAGCATAATCAAGTAAGCACTGTTCGTCAGTCACGCGCCGGGTGCTCACACTAATCTGCGTATCAAGCAAGGTGGCTCACCACTGCGGTAAACATTCTTCCCCTGCTGCAAAATCAATCTAAACGTATTCTGCAGAGACATATTCTAAGAGAGAATAATCTAAGGCAGACTGAACATTTGTACGTGTTGTCAATGGTTTCTGGGCGAAAGCAGCAGCAACATTACCGCGGAAACGTCTCTTCTCGGTGGATACTCCAGTCACTGCCTTCTACACAAGAGCTGCGGTAACTGACGAGACAGTCTGACGACTGGTTCGTATTATAAACATTCTAGAGTTCTGAGGCTCCGGCCAAAGCCTGCCAGAGCTATGACTGAGGCTATCATTTTGCAAATCTTTCCATTTGATAAGAATGCCATCTCTAATGACTTCGCTGTCGACGTGGCGTTGAACAGCAATCTTTTTTTCTCCGAAGTGACACTGGATCTGTATACTTCGAACTCCTCTAAAATTTTCCGTCTGGGTGTTCGAACCCGATGTCCCTAAAAGTAGCGCCACATTCGACTCACTAAATTGTCTCCGTTCACTCGAACTGACCGTAACGTCTATGCACTAAACCTTCATTCATATATCTTCAACGCATAGTCCCATATTACAAACAGCGTGTTCCATTATGTGTTAGGAGAGTTAAGGCCACATAATGGATCTCTTCATAAGCGTACGTGAATAAACAGCAGAAATTCTTTCTGAATTGGTAATCAAACGGAAGTAACACATACCAAAAACATTAAACTTAAAAAATTTATTTAGTTTTCTTTTACCATTAGAGATAGTTCGTGAAACCATGCAGATGTAAAGACAATGGTTTTGTTTGTTATTTTATAGCGTTTGCTGAAGCCAGTCACGATTTGCCTTCATTTGTTTCCTATGCGACGGGTTTCGGGTTGTTGGTTGTTTTTTTGGGGAAGGAGACCAGACAGCGTGGTCATCGGTCTCATCGGATTAGGGAAGGATGGGGAAGGAAGTCGGCCGTGCCCTTTCAGAGGAACCATCCCGCCATTTGCCTGGAGTGATTTAGGGAAATCACGGAAAACCTAAATCAGGATGGCCGGACGCGGGATTGAACCGTCGTCCTCCCGAATGCGAGTCCAGTGTCTAAGCACTGCGCCACCTCGCTCGTTGGGTTTCGGGTAATAATTCTCATCATCTACGGCGTTTCTCGTGGACTATATTCTGGCGTTTACGTGTGATTTGTGAGCTCTTGCATTGTTTTGGTGCTTTCAGGATTTCTTGTTACCTTGTAACACAGAAAGTCAGACGCATTATGCATCACTTGCACAAGTCACAGTATACAGCACGCGTTGGTGATGATGTTTGGTTTGGTTTGTGGGGCGCTCAACTGCGAGGTCATCAGCGCCCGTACGAAGTCCCAATTCTTATACAGTCGAATTTTTTACACAGTCCAGAATGATGATGATGAAATGATGAGGACAACACAAACACCCAGTCCCCGCGCAGGGAAAATCCCCAACCCGGTCGGGAATCGAACTCCGTGATCCAGAGGTACAGCACGCGTTAAAAACAAAAATATACAGCGTAGCTGTAAACGTAGGTATAATCGGAATATGCTTGCGAAATGCACGACGGAGGTAGTACAACTGCTTTCTACTTTATATCGAGTAGCGAATGCCTAAATTTACCCAAGAATATTTCGTGACGAGATCAGTTATTATCTTCTAGCAAGTGCCAATTAAGCTCCTTGAACGAGAACAACTCTCTACCGCTCTCACGATGATGAAACGTGCCGCTTGCAGCTCTATCATCACGTTTCTGAATTCCTTCTGGTTTTCATCCACCAAAGAACAAAGTCCACATCAACTAGTACACTGATCCACACGATTATGCTACAGTGGATCATATTGCTGTCTCTGTAATTCCTCTAGTCTTATGGTATGAACAGATAAGTCATATTCACCTACAACAATTTTAACGCTGCTACGGCTTACCTGCATTTGTTCGAGGTTCCAAATAGTTTTTGTGCCACCAGATGCGCATCCGAATCTCTGTTCTTAAAACGGAGCACTTCAGTCGATGTATGTAGCTACACCAAAGTCCCGGCACCTTACTACACTAAAAATACGAAGGCACTGACGCACGAATATCTGAGATCGTTACAAAGATTACTGCATACAGAATTGCGCAATGGGATACCGTATATTTCGCTTTTAGTGTATACATTGCATAATATACAATACTAATTTCAACAGCTGAAATACTGAATTTTAGTTTTAGTTTTGGAGCCCCTCGCGTGCAGAGAAGACATTAACCGTGATGAAGGAGAGAACTTGCTATTATGCCGCAATTCATTCATTGTAACTCGATTAGAAATATGTATTTTAACTGACGTTAAAGGTCATACTAAGGATTAGATGCATAATAACATCTATAACAACCTTTCTTCCACCACGTAAAGCTCTCACTCATACGTACAAGTTGGTAGACAATACCTGGCCATGTATTCAACTAAATAATCGTAGAACAATGTTCTGCTATTAAAATGTAACACTTCACCTCTCGTTTTAAACCACCTTTATTTTCCTGTAGGATTTAGTTAAGGATCAGGAGTATAATACGAAATCATCAAAATATCGAGCAGGTGAAAGTCTGTCTTTGGCTCTTTTTAGACGGTTTAGAGCGATATTATCAAGTGTTTTAGAGTGATCTATAAAAAGAAACACAATGAACATAAAAATAATTTATAAGACAAACACAAAGTGCTCTTCTAAAATGTGAAATAGTGTATTTTTTACTTTGTGAGACGAGATTTCTGTGTCACGCAGACTAATACTTATTTCTCATATCTTTCCTTCTTCGAATGCACAATTTAAATACTTTTTTGTCTTGAGGAAGAAGTGTACTGTTCCTTTCATCGATTTATCTTTATCTGAATGTGAAACGAACTCCGGCCATTGACGGTCACAAACTCGGATGCGAAAGGAGTGAGACTGGGCTTCATAGTAGCACTCCGAATTCCGGCCATTGACGGTCACAAACTCGGATGCGAAAGAAGTGAGACTGGGCTTCATAGTAGCACTCCGAATCCACTATACTCTTTACCGTTATAGAAACAACAAGAAATATTCCATCTGATTTGGATGAAATCTCAGGCGAAATTCTAAAATATGGAACTTAATGAACTTTGAAACACCAGTTGGAAAAAAAAAAAACGCGAATTACAGAAGATTGGAGGAGCGGTATCATTGTTAAGGTATCAAAGAAAGGAAATCTAACATAATATGTGAAGTGAAGAGATCACGTTTCTGTCGGTGCTAGGCGAAGACCTTTTTCCTTGTTCTTCTGAAAAGGGCACAAGGAGCAGTAGATTGTCAACTACAAGATCGGGGTGGCTATCGAAGTGGGAGACCCATCTCTGAACAAATGTCTGTTCTGGAAACGTAATAGAGCAATACATATAATTCAACGGCACACAGCACTTACAGTTCGTAGAGTCTTACGAAAGCTTTTGACAGTATTTACCGAGAATCGTTGTGGAATACTTTAAGCCTATATGGATTTCCTGCCCATCTCAGAGGTGTTTTAAGAAACTTATATCTAGACTCGAATTGCTGTTCCTTTCTTTAATATTCTGTTAGGTGTCAGACCAGGATGCATTATGTCACAATTTCACTTTCATCTCAGTCATATATTTCATAACAAGAAAAACTACAGACCACTCCAACACAGCATACGCTAGAATGAGCAATCTAGTCTTACGGATCTCCATTTTGCTGATGACATCATACATCCGGCAGAAAGACCTCGAATAGTAGAACTAATGACTACCAAGCTGGATGGAATGACCAGTTCTGTATAGTTAAAAATAAGTTGTAATAAGAAAAATAATTTTCTTTTGCAGAACTAGACCGGGTGGTGGTCACTTTGATACTCTACTTATTCAGTTCCCAGTTTTCGTTTGGCAATGAAAATGCGAACAAAAATCCATTGTTTCATTTATAGAAAGTCTTTTTTTCGCTCCGCTCAAACATAAGACCGAAAACACAATGAGCATCAAAAGTGGAAATGTATCTACTCAAAATATGGTGCAACAGAAGCATATTGACCAGTTTCTACATCTCGGCTGCCTTTTCTGTAATAACGGGAACATAGACCCAGACGTCAGCAGCAGAAATGGAAAAGCTTCTGCACTCTTCCAACGAATGCGATCCATATGGCAATTGGACTGTATACGTATGTCCACAAAGCTTCCGCTGGACTCCTCTATCATTCTATCTATCGCTATATATGCATCTGAGACCTGGAAAATGCCTGCAAAAGCAACAAACAGGCTCAATGTTTCTCATAAATGAAGCAAATTTTAAAAATCACATACTGCGACCATGTTTCAGATGACGACATGCTGAGAAATAGTAGTTTATGCAGCCTGCACAAAATCGTTGCTGAAAGAAGACTGAAGGTTGCAGTACAAGCTCTACGCTTGAAAGAAGCACCACTATCGTGGAAACAAGCGAGTAGATACAGAAGTAAACATGGCAGCTGATCGAGTTCGCTGGAAGAAACTTATTGTCCAATATGCTACTTAGTATTCGAGAAACTAAGTCCAAGTAAGTAAGAATTGGAACACGAATTACGAGCAGTCAGAAAATGAGAACACGGCAATTAGTCCTAACGCACAGCTATGTGCTTCATATCGATTATAGTGTGGAACCGCCGGATATCCATTGCTATGTCAGGATTTGGCATACACAGTAAACATATTTTAGGACACAAATACAGTTAAGGCATAAACAACTGGTACAGTACGTTACTGAAGTAATAATGAAGCCCGGCTCCGGTCTATAGATCAGGGTGTCCAACCCGCGGTTCGCGAGCCGCGTGCGGCCCAAAGCAACTGTCAGTGCGACCCAAGAAGTGAGCATCTATCGTATGATGGGTTGAAAAAAATTCCACAAAATTTCGTTTTTATACAATCATGATAAATGAAATGCGCGGCCCAACAATGCTCGTCTTCTTCCAATGTGGCCCAGGTAAGTTGAAAAGTGGTGCGAAAACAGCGATACACGGGCAGATGTTCATAAGCCATACAGAGTAACTATTCAGAATAAAAGATTCAGATAACAAAAATTCAGCAACACGCGAATCGGAAACCTCTCTCTGTGTAGCTGTTACGTCTCCAGTGTAGTTGCTAATTAACTGTCTACGTGACAGTTCCCTCCGGTAACAACTAATGGTCAACATGAAGTTCATGCTCCTGATGTTCTGTCTGTCTAAGTTGCCACGTCATTAACATGAGGTCACACTAACACTACGGACTACACAGGACAGCACAAAAAACTAAATGTCTTAGGAACCGGGCTAGGTCGCCAGTTCGACAAGACAGCATTATCTTCGATCGGCGACAGACGATCAGCTGATTGCTCCTCTCAACGGCTGATCCTGAGTAACGCCTGAGCTTTCGTTTGTAATCGACTGTATCCTCTTACAACAGCTCTCGCTTCAGTCTGAGCGTTAGCTCATCGTCTATCTGGCAGAGTGAAGTAGGCTGGCATTGTGGCTGGGAGACCGCCGAGGGGTTTCTAAGTCCCCTAATGGGAAAAGTTTTCTTTCTTTGCAGCGTGCGAGCTGGCTCAGCGGTGAGACGCTGGATTCGTATTAGGGAGGACGTCTGTTCAAATCCCCACCCGACCATCGAGATTTAGGTTTTCCACGATTTTCCCCAAACTGCTAGAGGAGAACGCCGGAAGGTTTCTTCGAGAGGACACAGGCGATTCTCTTCTGTACCCTTCCTCAACGCGAGTTCTTTCCTTCGCAAAGCGTGAGTGTTGTATTTTAACTGAATCTGTCCGGAACAGAATGTGAAGAGGGTGTGCTGAATTTGGTGTCATGTTTGTGCTGCTGATGGTTAGAGGGAGAGAGGGAGGGGAGGGAAGTAGCTAAAACCGGTGCCGTCACATAGCTTGTCCTCTCAATTAGCACCAAGGCATCCACCAACCTTAACGTGTCACATGCGTCTTAGTCCACGAGGCACTACAAACAGATTTGGCGCATAATCGAGGACAGTGGCGCAATGTCTGATGATTAGGAACTACCAGTAACCCCAAGTCCTTAAAGAATCTTAATTCCCTTGTATAAACAGTTTCAAATATCTGATTACGTTACAAATGAGTTAATATGTTAAATATTTGACTTTAAGCACGAAAGCGATAAGTAGTTTAGGAGGAGTTCGAAATTACGCTTAAAGTTTATTGTAAGTCGCTAAGTGCTCTCTTTATGAAACAGTGCATGAATATAGAAAACTCGAAAATATCACCTTTGAACACCTGAAGATTTTCAAACGCTGTGAAGTACAAAACACTTCGATTAGAGCTGTGGTAACTCAGCTTGTGGCGTAACAGCGTTGCGTCAGTGAGTCTACAGTTCGGGGCTCTCTAGGAGTACCTTTTTTATTTGAATTCTAATTTTATATCACATTGAAATGTTAATCAGCAAATATTCAATCAAAGTTTTTTAACAAAAATAACATACTTAATATTAAAATTACTAACCGCATGAAAACGCGAGCATTCACAGCAAATTAAAATTTGGTACACAAACACGAAACATCGAACAGAAAAAAATTCTTTTCTACCTACAGAGAGTAAGCGCTATTGTTGAAACAGATTATTTTCTATTTAACAACAAGGTATTTTGAATTTGTGCATCGAATTTTAATTTACTTTTATGCGATTTGTGATTGAAAATAAGATCTTATTTTTAACGAAAGTCGTGATTCGGTACTTTATAGTAAATATTTCCATTTGAAAATAAATATAAAATTCAATTAAAATCGTGTTGCTCCAACGGAGAATCGACACAGAAATTCAACGAATACAAAACTAACACGCTACGCACTCAACTACCTGGAGCTTCGTTAAAAAATGTTCGAAATCTTTGATACGTCACAACGCTCCAAAAACTTCTAATATTCAAAGGTGATTATTTTCTAGTTTGAGAATTGCATCGTATTGCTTTAGGAAATTGACTTCCTTGCGCTGATATTATCCCCGTGAAGTATGAAGAAAACCGAAGAGAGTCAGTCCGAGAGGTCGCGAAGAGTGGTTGTGTGCCTGAAGTGCGTATGTGTGTGGATTCCTAAGGGACCAAACTGCTGAAGTTATCGGTCCCTAGACTTACATACTACTTAAACTAACGTAAACTAACCTCCGGCGAGAGAGGCCGCGCAATCCGTGACATGGGACATTAGACAGCGCGGCCCTTAAGTGCAAATGGAAAACATTCCGATATTCTACATCGAGGCGCGGGGAGCAGACGTACACGGTGGGCCGCTGAGTTCTGCATGTCATAAGGAGGAGGTGGTTTTGAACGGTATGGTTGTTCACCGCTTGCAAAGTGATTAGCGGGTTAGTTGCTGGATTACCGGCAGACCATCCAGTGGGGGCTGCGTAGCCGACCACCAGTAGTTCTGGTGCAGATTCGAAATTAAGTCAGTCTCACCTCGCATGCGAACAGCATATATCACTGTGCAGCGGAGTGTCGGTGTTATCAAAACAAATAACAGATTAAAAACTGTTAGCAATCCGAGACGCGAACCTGGGCCGTGGAATTCCCAGAATGTGGCTAAGCTATTCCCCCGAAATGTTCTTTCTTCCGTTAATTAAGCAAAGTATTCAATTGAACGTCTGTGGAGCTCGAGAGATATTCTGTCAAAATTCTAGCTGTGAGGAAATTTGGAAATTTGTGGTAAGGTCTAAGGGGACTAAACAGCTGAGGTCATCCGTCCCTAAGCTTACGCACTATTTAATCTAACTTAAACTAACGTACGCTAAGGACGACACACACCCCCTTGCCCGAGGGAGGACTCGAATCTCCGAAGGGGGGTGGGGGGGGGGGGAGTGGGATCGGCGCAGATCGTGACTAGACGTCGCAGACCGCGCGGCTACCCCGCGCGGCCTAGCTGTGAGAAAGAGATTCTTAAGTTGTGCCTAGAGAGTAGAGTTGATAAGAGCATTGCTCGCGCAAGGCAAAAATCCGGGTCGAGTCTCAGTTTGGCACAGACTTTTGACTGTATCTATGTACACGTGACAAGGACGTAGTAATTTTAGGCTTAATGCCAAATGGAGACCCTCCATCGTTGGCACAGCTAACGGTTTATCGAGTAAGCCGTTTAAACTGGTCAAATATGTACACTCACAAACTACAATGGTAGCCTTAGAAATCGTACCCAATAGATTCGTTTCTTCGCAATAATCCGAGTACCATGCTTTTGTAAGTGCAATTAATAGTGGTTTTTGTCGACAGTGCCCAGCTATCAAGGAACACCAGAACATTCCGGAAGAAGAACCCGGCAGAGCAGTTAAACCTCGAGTCCGGACTTTGAAGAGGAATAAGGCGCGGCCTAATAACCCAGAAAATTTTACCGTCATAATCCACTTTTGTTTCGATCAATCCAGCAGCTCATCTCTTAAAATGAAAATGTTTACTAACGAAATGACGTTCTTTTTTTTTCATATTTCACAGACTTCCAGACGCATTTGCCACAAAAATGACGCACACCAACAACGATGGCATTAGTCCACACACTTCGCTAAATCACATAAATTACCAGACATATCAAACAATTATTGTGTGAATGCGTTTGGTCTGTTGGCGTGCTCGCTGCATGTACAGTCCTGTTGACCGCGCATTCACTTCGGCGTACGCAGAGGCAAAGAAGTGACAGTTATGGCACGATGAAAGGGTAGCAGTCAAATAAGACTCTGTAACAAGCTTACCCAGGGCCGGTTCGAGATCATTTTTCCACACAATCGACATAGCATTTTGTGCCCCTACCCCCTCAATCCCTCCTCTCTAGCTCAGACATTAGTGGCCTTTCCCTGGGCTCTAGGTAAGACCTCGAAAAATAAATCGAAAACTCGTGATTGTGGGAGTGGGTTATTGTCTTTCAAAATAAGTACTACACAGACGTTCTTCTGTGACAGAAATCAATTTCTGAATCTTATTCCAGCGATAAATATTAAAAGCAGAAAGTATTTCCACTTAAGATTATTCATGAGATCTGAATATGCTTTTCGAGAAAGCAGAAAGAACTTGAGCTATTGCACTGCTTCAATAAAAATGTGCTATCTATTCAACTGAATGAAAAGAACGAAAATATAAAATATCGATTGTGTGTTTTAGTTTAAAAATGTTTTTTATATTATTTACACATTACTTCAGTTTTAAGTTTTCTCCTCATGTGATGTCGCAAATTTGTTATGGCTCCCCCCGTCTGAAATCTTTTAAAGGGAAAGGAGAAATGTACTTCATTGATAACGCACTTCGTAAAGTACTCGCCGACTAGGGAAGGTGCCATTCTGTCCTATAACGACAGTAAAAATGTAAATGTCGTGTGACTAGGGTCTCTCGCCTGGTGCAACTCTTTCGATTTGACGCCACTTCGGCGACTTGCATGTCGATGGGGATGAAATGATGATGATTAAGACAACACAATACCCAGCCCCTGAGCGGAGAAAATCTCCGACCCAGCCGAGAATCGAACCCGGGGCCTTAGGATTGACATTCTGTCACACTGACCACTCAGCTACTGAGGGCAGATTATAACGATAGTGAGAACCTACCGTAGAGACCAGGTGTGGGCAAGTCTTGAACACTGCATGTACACACATGCCCTGTAATAGGCCACGCCACATGATAACATGTACGTTATTGTCTCGGCAACGCGGTATAAATTCTTATTCCGTATATTTGTTGCTCGTCTCTGTCCGCCTTGTTATTAAAACAGCACTGATCGCTTTTCCCATTTTCTATTATAACGCAATATTTCAAAGCAATGGAAATTTTGCGAATAAAAATTACTTGTTTTTTTTAAAGGTTTAGTTAAAAAACAAACATTTTAGCATATTTATTTTTTTACACGGTTATTAGTAAAGAATAGAAGACACCTGTTATAACAGAGGCCAAACAAATATCGAAAAATACAGATTATTCAGAAATAAAATACCGGAATCGATTTTAACCGTTCGATTATCCCCATCCATACCGGCTGACGGGTGGGGTTCCGAAGTCATAGCTCTGCTTTTCTCGCACCTAGCACCTATGACGCGTCTAATTTCAGGAGATGCTATGCCAGCAAGACAGTGGAGTTTATCTACCGGTGTAGGTCTTAAACAACCCGTGATAATGCAACAAATCTCATTAAGCGCTATGTCTATGTTTCTGCGTACTTTCCCAGATTATTTTATGTCCTCATAAGCAAACACAGTTGCAGTAGAAACGATACACTAAATAAAGTACTCAATACACGGCTTTTCCCAAGAATAATTACCCCACTAATCACTAGACGAGGTACTTGAACCTTGAGTAGATAGTTATTTATAGCGTATACCTTGGCAGAGCTTCAGGGTTGTTGACCCCAACGAACGACGGTCTGCGCGCAGCTAAAAACTGAAGTATACTTATAGTCTAATATTAGAAGTAAAGCATCAGACGAAGTCGTGTAAAAACTGTTCCCATGTGCAGTGATGTGACAGAAGTAAGTCTATTGTCTTTAAACTGAAATTTCTCTCATGGTTTCATATGTGGAACCATCTAGGTTTTACTCATAAATACGTATATCTATTATCTGCCAGAAAAAGGAAGTTTCCGAATTCTTTTGCTTCTGAAGATAGGATAACGCTTATAATTTGGACATTTAATGAAGTAATTTATGAGACATACAATTTCCCTCAAAGACAGAGCCGTCATTTTCTGAGTCCACAAACACCAAAATAACACTGCTTCACTGTTTGACGATTTCGATAACACTGCTGTTCGATAAATAAGAATTTATCTGCATATAATAATTCACTGTGGTGCACATAATATGACGATCTACCGCTGTTTGCCACATTCAGACCTATTATCATCTTCACATCATCACTTTACGAGGTTGCTTCTGTATCTGGACACACTTTTTTTTTTTAATCCGATTTAAGGCTTTCCATGTAAGAGTGGCAGTTGCTTTTCATTGAGTCCATGGTTGCTCGTTGACTCCGTCCAGTGAACGCTACGGCGTTCTTCAGGCTTCATAAGGTGTCCTGCTCGTTGTATGAAGATATGCCTTCATCCAGAAGAGGGAGCTGCCCACTTATCACCCACTTCTTCCCCTCAGTATCAGAACTAGTTGCTGTTATCTAGGCCTTGGGATAAAACCTGTAAACTGGTCTTTATATGAGAAATACTGTCACTATCCCACCCGCTGACTTACCTCGTGTGATCAGATGCTTACGAGACTGGTGCAGAATATTCTTCAGCTGCTAGATACAAGCTGTTAGCAAGTTCACAGAGAAGAATAAGTTCAGATTTACACTGAGGCGAAAAAAATCATGGGATAGTGATATGCACATACGCAGTTGGCGGTGGTGCCGCGTACACGGGTATAAAAGGGCAGTGCGTTGGCGGAGCTGTCATTTGTACTCAGGTGATTCATGTGAAAAGGTTTCCGACATGAATATGGCCGCACGCCAGGAATTAAAAAACTTTGAACGCGGAATGGTATCTACGACGTACCTGTACCACACCTTAGGTTTACAAGTCGCCGAGTCCAGTGCCTGTGCTTCGAAATGTTCCATGAAGAAGTTGGCCACCACTGGACTAAGAGGACTACCCATGGCAACGCCTTCCAGCTGTTCGTAGAAATTGCCATTCCACGTGAAATAGCTCGTGGTGAGACTCGCATGGAAGAGCTCTGTGATATCTTGCGGGAAAATGGAAGGTGTGGTACAGATACGTCGACGATACTTTCGTGGTGTGGAGTCTTGGTGAAGAACAGCTCGGTGACTTCCTAAGACAGCCTCCACACCAACATTAAATTTACCATGGAAGTAGAAAAGGACAACAAAAAACTACCATTTCTAGACGTGCTGGTCACAAGGGACGGCGAAAACCTGGGACATAGCGTGTACCGAAAACCGACACACACGGACCGATACCTCCACAAACTATCAAACCGAGTCAAAAAAGGGGCATGGTTCATACGCTCGTAACGCGAGCAGGACGAATATGTGAGCCACAGCACCTCAGACGAGAAATGCAACACCTGGGAAGTGTTCTGAGGAGCAATGGGAACTCCACAAATTATATTAGATGTATAACAGAGCCAAACACTTGGCGAAGTAAGAAAACAGGAAAAGAAATGTCGGGTACGGCCTTTCTGCCATACATTCCCAGAGTGACGGACAGAATCGGCCGTATATTGCACAAGCACGGCGCAAAGACAATTTTCAAACCGACAAGGAAGATCAAAGAATGTCTTAGATCGGCAAAGGATAAAAGGGACCCACTTGCAATGTCGGGAATATACTGTATTCCATGCACATGCAGAAAAGTTTACATCGGAATGACTGGACGATCAGTCAGCACCAGGATCAAAGAACATAAGCGACATTGCAGGTTGGGGCAGGTGGAGAAATCGGCCGTGGCAGAGCACGTACTGAGTGAGACCGACCATGTAATAAAACTCTCCCACACGGAAGTTCTGGCTGTAGAGAAGCACTATCACACCCGCTTGTTTAGAGAAGCTGTACAAATACACAAACACGGGAGCAGCTTCAACAAGAAAGAGGAAAGCCTTGAGGTAAACGGATCCTGGCTTCCCGTACTGCAGCGAACGACCGTCGCAGGTAGCAAGAGGAGAACCGCACGGGAAATGACCGCGGAGAAGCCCTCGGACGTTGGCGCGCCAGGTACGTATAGTCTGCGGCCGCGAGCTCGGCTCCAGTTCACCACCGGCAATGGAAGTTAAGCTTTGACAATGCCAGCCACTCGTGCTGGAGAAACGTCAGTAAAATCATCATACGAACGTCGGTCGAAGAACCTGAGACAGAAGCAAATAGGCAGTTTGTCAACAACTGACCACGAAAGCCTTAACAATTACGCGTGCCTTTGCTAACAGCACGACATCGCCTATACCGTCTCTCCTGGGCTCATGACCTTATCTGTTGGACCCTAGACGACTGGAAAAGCGTGGCATGGTCAGATGAATCCCAATTTCATTTGGTAAGAGCTGATGGTAGGTTTCGAGTGTGGTGGAGACCACACGGAGCCACAGACCCAAGTTGTCAACAAGGCACTGTGGAAGCTGATGGAGGCTCCATTATGGTGTAGGCTGAGTTTACAACGAATGGACTGGGTCCTCTGGTCCAGCTGAGCTAATAATTCACTGGAAACGGCTATGTTCGGCACTTGGAGACACTTTCATCTCTTCATATTCCCAAACAACGATGTCATGTCACTGGGCCACAGTTGAACGCAATTGGTTTGAAGAGCATTCTGCACAATTCGAGCGAATGATTTGGCCATTCAGGTCAACCGACCTTAATACAATCGAACATTCATGGGACATAGTCGAGAGATCAGTTCGTGCTAAAAATCCTGCACTGGCAACACTTTCGCTATTTCCAACTTCAGTTGGAAAGACCACATAGATAATATTGTGGGGAAGGCGAGCCAAAGGTTGCGTTTCATTGGCAGGACACTTAGAAGATGCAACAAGTCCACTAAAGAGACAGCTTACACTACACTCGTTCGTCCTCAGAATATTGCTGCGCGGTGTGGGATCCTTACCAGGTGGGATTGACGGAGTACATTGAAAGGGTGCAAAAAAGGGCAGCTCGTTTTGTATTATCACGTAATAGGGGAGAGAGTGTGGCAGACATGATACGCGAATTGGGATGGAAGTCGTTACAGCAAAGACGTTTTTCGTCGCGGCGAGATCTATTTACGAAATTTCAGTCACCAACTTTCTCTTACGAATGCGAAAATATTTTGTTGAGCCCAACCTACATAGGTAGGAATGATCATCAAAATAAAATAAGAGAAATCAGAGCTCGAACAGAAAGGTTTAGGTGTTCGTTTTTCCCGCGCGCTGTTCGGGAGTGGAATGGTAGAGAGATAGTATGATTGTGGTTCGATGAACCCTCTGCCAAGCACTTAAATGTGAATTGCAGAGTAGTCATGTAGATGTAAATGGACTGCTACAGACGCAGCATGGCTCAATATTTGTGCAGGGGACTTACAACTAATTGTCGAGTTGCTGCACTACGCCAGGCAAAAGGAGGTCCGACACGATATTAGGCTGTATATTATGACTTTTGTCACCTCAGTGTATAAGTAAATAGCACCACGGTTTCAGAAGAAAATACTTATCTTAACTGGAATATGAACTACTTTACAATGAGAAACGCTGTTTCAGAATCATCTTACAGTGGAGCAAAGAATACCCAGCACCAGGCTACGTGTTAGCACTATGCTGTACATTCGAAAATGCAACAGCCAATGCTATGAGTCTAATAACTATTAAATTAAGGATTACCATTTTCTTCTGCCGACCCCTTTAATTGCCATGATGAAAAGGTTATAGCTTAGCTGGCGTCACCACTACGTTTTAGATGATCTTTTAAAGTCACAGTATCAAGATTATTCAGTTATATTCAGTTTGTGTGCCCCACGGTCATAAGACTATGTAGTAAGTTGACTAGGACTCATCAAATGCTGGAAGGTTGTTACAGGTCTCTGGCACGCATTCCATGGGACGCAGCCCAGGTCTGCTGGGAGATGGAAGAAAGGTTAGAGTTTAACGTCACGTTTACGACGAAATCTTTAGAGACGTACCACACTTTTGGACTGGGATAGGACTGAGAATGAAATTCGTCGTGTATTTTACAAAGAAACCATTCCGACACTTTCCTTACGCTATTTAGGGAAACCACTGCGGCTGCAGCAAATTGGAAGTGAGGGAAAAGTGTCTAGGTCCAGGGAGCAAACTCTGTGTTCGAAAAAATCCCATTAATGCTCCCTGAAGCGTGATATGCACATGTTCTTGCTCAAAGATTGTATCCACTCTTACAGGCGCAGACAGAATGTGTAGGTGCTCCTGATTCGAAGGCAGGATTTATAACGAATTTGAGCGAAAGTGTTTGCTTGTTGTGATTCTAGAATTTTTTCTTCGCGCGTTATTGCGTAGAGCGGTACCTCACAACAGTTAAACGAAGCAGAGCCGAAGACTAACCGGTGAAAATAATCTTCTGCCAAGCGTTGTTGGTCCAACTCATATATGGTAGTGTAAACTTAAAACAGTGACTAGTGAAGCTTCGTTAGAGAAGCGGTATTCGTTGCTCAATTTTTTTATTTTTTTATTTATTCTTTGCTGCCAGGTCAACTTTGCTATTCTGCTACAGCATCGTGTATTGATCCACGGAGCATTAGCTGGGACTGGACAAATGGACAGGAGACAGCAGCGGCTTATTCGACCTCACCCCAAACAATAAAAAGTGAGGGGTCCTCCACAAGAGAACTAAAAAAATTCGTTAAGTTTCGGTTACACTGCAAATAAGATAAATTTAAAGGTTGTCAATTCAGCTATGTAAATACCTACGTATTACAATGACGGCTACCTCAAACTGGAGTCATCACATAGGAACGTTGTGGGGGAAAGTGAACCAAAGACTGCATTTTATTAGCAGGAACCTTCTCTCTTTTGAACGCTTCATCGACGTCAGGATCATTACACACGAAGTAATTTCAGACTACAGAAAGACGAAGGGGTTAGTGGACGGAATCAGAAATCTGTCTCTCTCTCTCTCAGCTTTTTTTTTTATTATTCATAGGAATTATACAAGCCTTACTTTGGCAGACTTTTGGAAGTCTAAACGAGGACAAAATTAATACGTAACAGTCCAAATCAAAATTCATTTCCTGTCTACTAGAGGTAACCAGTTTCGGTTATAACAGATACGTCAGACCAAAATTTCATACACACAACAGGTGGCGGATATCTTTTTGCATTACGTATACATCTACTGTGGATATACACCCCGCATGCCACCGTACAGTCTGTGGCGGAAGGTACCTCTGGTACCACAATCCACTTTCCTGTTGCAGGGTGCTTGGGAAGGAAGACTGTCTATAAAATTCAATATCAACTCTAATTTCTCTGATTTCCTGGTCGTGATCATTTCGCGAGATATACGTGAGAGAAAGCAATATGTTGCACGACTCTTCTTGCAATGCATACTCTCGGAATTTTAACAGTAACCCCCGCCCTGACACAATGCTTCTCTTGTTGCGGCCGCCTTGGAGTTTCTTAACATCTCTGTAACTGTCTCGCGTCTACTAAACGCTCCTGTGACGAAACGTGACGCTATTCCTGGGATCTTCTCTATATCTTATGTTAATCGTATTTGGTAAGGGTCCCAGAGTGATGAACAATATTCAAGAATCGGTCGAACGAATATTTTGTTAGCCACTTCTTGTCGTGGATGAATTGCATTATTCCCTACGATTTTTACAGTTAATCGCACTCTGGCATCTGCTTTTCCTACAATTAATTTCACATGGTCATTCAATTTTAGGTCGCTTCGCACGGTTACTCCTACGTATTTTAAGGTAGTTACTGTTTCCAGTAATTAACCGCCAATAGCGTAATGGTGCAGTAGTGGATTTCTTTACCACGTTATCGCAATACGTTATATTATTGAAGTTCAGATTAAACTTGTTATATCCTTGCCAGTAATGCCACCCGAGCCCGCTGCCAAAAGGTTGGCAGCATCAAAGTCCGGACGCCGTCCGCATAAGCAGCGCCAGCGAGACAGGAAATCGCCGCAAGTCTGCGCGCGCCACCGCTGGCTTGTGGTTTCTTAAGCGCTGGAGTCGCGAGCGCTAGGACAGTTCTGTATTCGCCGCTCAGTTGTATACTCGCCACCGAATTGTGTACTTGCTAGTCAGTTGTGTGTTCATCGCAGCAGAGTTGTTGTTTGTCGTCAGCCGACGCTGACCTAGCCGCTCCGACTCGAACTAGACAGATTTCTGTAGACACGGAGTTCACTACTGTGTTTCTGTATCTTCGTTAATAAAGATAAGTACCGACTTTTATTTAATCAGAGTGTTTGGGTTTTCATCTTTCTGTTCACTGTTCCAGCGGACCGGTCGGCCCGCTATTAAAAGTGTGGCGGTGACTTCGTAAGCCGTTTCTACAGCGAATTGTTTGTCGCTACGAACGCCGCCACAAAACTGACGACGAGGGCTTCCGAACTCGTGTGCAGGGCTGGTTCAACTTGTTTCTGGTTATACTAATTATAGCGATAAAATTTTGGGGGCTGGTTTAATTTGTGTTCACTATGTCTGCCGAATTACAACAGTTGATCTTGTTACAGTCAGCAAATACAAAGTCTGGTGGAAGCAATCGCCAAACAAGCGGCTAATCCTCCAACACAAAAGGAACAAGCACAGGCAGCACCATCTTTCCGTGCTTTTGATGCATCAAGAGAAGAATGGCGAGAATATTTCGCGCAGTTGCAGGCGCACATTACGGTCTACAAAATCACGGGTACTGAGCGGCAGCTTTATTTAATTTCCACTGCAGGCGTGGAAGTCTTTCGACTACTTTGCAAGTTGTTCCCGGAATCCAAGCCAGAAGCTTTAGACTATGACGTTGTTGTTAACAAGCTTGCTGAGTATTTCGAGTCGCGAGTTCATGTGGCAGCAGCCAGATTCAAGTTCTTCAGATTAAAGAAACTGCCACATCAATCTAATAAACAGTGGTTAACAGATTTACGGGGCCTCACCCGTCAGTGCCGATTTAATTGTGTGTGTGGAGCTTCCTACAGTGATGTCATGTTACGAGACGCTATTACTCAAAACATTGCAGATTCTCATATTCGTGCTGCTATCTTAAAGTTGCCTGACCCGTCATTAGAGACTGTGATGAACATCATTGAAGCCCAAGATACTTTTGACTATGCTGAGTGTGAGTTAGATCAGCCAGGTATTTCTCAAATTGCCTGTGCTAAGCAAGTTATGTCACGCCCGCGGCCCCACCGGCAGAGTCAGACTGTAAAACACTAGCCGGCCGCGTCATGTTAAACACATTAGTCAGCCGCGTGTGCAAAATGATAGAGTTAAGTCTTGCCCTAAGTGTGTTCTTGCTCATCCTCGTGAACGTTGCCCGTTAAGAAACGCGGTTTGTCACTTTTGTCAAAGGAAAGGACACATCCAGACTGTTTGTTTGCGTAAACGCAAGAACAATTCTAGTGCTGCCCAGCCCATGGATATTCATGTTCTTCAAAGCCAGCCCGCCCAGAAGGTCGCGTTTAAAGACTCTTCCACGGTTCGTGTGGGTAATAAACTTGTTCGCAATAAACCACCCACCCAGCCCTCTGCTATGCGATCCAAGCGTAATTCAAACGCTGTAAAACGTAATGTACAGACTGCAAGTGAAGCGGGAGTTGTTGTTCCACCCGCCCAACCCACGCGCTAAACGCGCTGATTTTGTGTCTTCCGCCTCCACTGCACCGATCCAGAGACGGTGTAATAAACTATTTGTGAAGCTACGCATCCAGGATAAGACCTTCAATTTTCAATTAGACACTGGTGCGTCTGTGACTCTCATAAATAGTGCTACGTATGTGGCTATCGGCCGCCCTAAACTTTCAGCGGCAAAACATTCTTTGGCTACTTATAGTGGAGAACAAATTCCTGTGTTAGGTGTATGTAGCGTGCCAGCCACATTCCGTGGCAATACAAAAACAGTTTCATTCACAGTGCTCCGCGCTACAGACAGTGTAAACATTTTCGGATTAGACTGTTTTGACTTGTTTGGCCTGTCTATCCAAGACAATGTGTTGCAAATTAATTCTGTTGTTGTTCCTCAAGACAGCATAACCGATTTGTGTAAACAATACAGTGACATATTTAAAGACGAAATAGGTTGTGCTGCGAACTTTGCCGCTCATATTACGTTAAAAGATAATGCTCAGCCTCGATTTTTTCGTGCTCGTCCAGTGCCTCACGCCCTCCGGGCACCTGTAGCAGATGAACTTCGTCGTTGGCAAAACAACGGTGTTATTCAACCCGTTTCAGCGAGCCAGTGGGCTTCTCCCTTAGTTATTATAAAGAAACCGTCTGGCAAGTTACGTTTGTGTGCTGATTTTAAGTCGACAGTTAATCCTCAGACTGTCATTGATTCTTTTCCTTTGCCTAGACCGGACGAGCTGATAGATAAGTTAGGGGAAGCTCGTTTCTTTTCCAAAATTGATCTCCGTTAAGCATATCTGCAATTGCCCCTCGACGAGCAATCACAACAGTATTTTGTCATAAACACGTCGTTGGGGTTGTTCCGTTTTCTGCGTTTGCCTTTTGGTTGTGCGTCAGCTCCAGCTGTTTTTCAGCGTTTTTTGTCACAACTTCTGGCTAATGTGCCATCGTGTTGCAACTATTTAGACGATATTGTTGTGTCCGGTCGGACGCCTGCTGAACATTTCCGTAATTTGGAGTGTTTGTTTACAGTGTTGTCTCAGGCAGGCCTACGTTGCAACATCGATAAATGTTCATTTTTCCTTACGGAGCTGGAGTATCTGGGACATGTTATTAATGCTCAAGGCATTCATCCCTCCCAGTCACATTTAGCAGCTATTCGTGATTTGCCCGCCCCTCGCAATCTGCATGAATTGCAAGCAGTTCTTGGCAAATTGACATATTATATTAGGTTTATACCTAATGCATCACAGATTGCTGCACCGTTGCATCGTCTCCGCCGTAAGAATGTTCCGTTTGTGTGGTCAGCTGATTGCCAATCGGCCTTTCAGCAGCTTAAAGAGGCTTTATTGAATGATCGTTGTCTGGTCCATTACGACCCTAACAAGCCTCTGGTGTTAGCTTGTGATGCCTCTTCTTTCGGCCTCGGTGCTGTGTTGTCTCACCGAGTCGGTAACACCGAACGTCCTATTGCGTTCGCATCTAAATTGCTAAACAAAGCTCAGTGTAATTATAGCCAATTGGACAAGGAAGCGTTGGCTATTGTGTTCGGTGTCACAAAATTCCATCACTACCTCTATGGTAGACCATTCTATTTAGTAACAGATCACAAGCCCCTGACGTCACTGTTTCATCCGTCTAAACCAGTTCCTCAGCGGACAGCTCAGAGACTACAACGTTGGGCTCTTTTGTTATCACAATACCAGTATGAGATACTGTATCGCCCTACAGCTCAGCATGCAAACGCTGACGCGCTTTCTAGATTGCCGATTGCTGCGGATGATGTCTTCGATTCCTCTGACGACTCTTGCCATCAGATTGACGCCGATGAGCATCAATCCCTCCGGGATTTTCCGATTGATTATCGTCAGGTGGCACGCGAGACAGCTACGGATCCTCATCTGAGTTTACTATTACGTTTTGTTCAACGTAGTTGGCCGTCCAAGGCAAAGGACATATCGAATCCTGTGGTTCGTCGCTATTATCCGCAACGTCATCTGTTGTCTGTTTCGCACGGAGTTTTGCTGTTACGCACCGAGAATGACCAGCTTCGTGTAGTGGTTCCCCATGTGCTCCAACCCAAGGTCCTCGACTTGTTGCATAAAGGTCATTGGGGAGTGGTCCGCACCAAGCAGCTTGCCCGCCGTCATTGTACATGGATCGGCATTGATAAGCAGATTACGCAGATGTCTACAGATTGTTCGACGTGTGCCGAACACCAAGCTGCTCCGCCTCAACGCTATTTTGAGTGGGCACGCCCGGCCGGTCCCTGGCAGCGAGTACATATTGATTTCGCTGGTCCATATTGGCATTCTCGTTGGCTCATCGTGATAGATGCATTTAGTAATTTTCCGTTTGTTGTGCCCATGCAGTCTACAACGTCTGCACAAACTATACAGGCGTTGACTTCAATTTTTTGTATTGAGGGTCTTCCAGAAGTTTTAGTGTCTGACAATGGTCCACAATTTACCTCTGCTGAATTTGAAAGTTTTTGTTCTGCCAATGGCATTCGCCATGTTCTTACTCCGCCGTTCCACCCTCAATCGAATGGTGCAGCGGAACGTTTTGTACGCACATTCAAGGATCATATGGACCGCCTTCGTGCTACGCACTCTCGTCAGCAGGCCCTCATCACGTTCCTGTCGTCGTACCGGACCACGCCACGCGACGGCCCTTCGCCTGCGGAGCTTTTCCACGGCCGTCGTCATCGCACCCTACTACGGTTGTTGCACCCCCCCGGATCGACCCGCCGCTTCTGAGCATCGCACGCGTTTTCAGCGCAACGACGCCGTTTTTTTTCAGAGTTTATCACGGTCGCCGTCGTTGGGAACGTGGTACCGTGATAAGTGTCCAGGGTCGCGGTTTTTATACTGTTCAAGGTGCTACTGGGGTGCACAGGAGGCATCAGAACCAGTTGCGCCGCGCTGGCCGCCCGGATTCTGCCGCTCGTTCTTTGTCCACAGATTTGGTCCGCGGCGGGTTCCAGCCGCGCCTTCCGACTTCGCTGCCGCCCCCAGGGCAGCAGTAGCAGCAGCAGCAGCCGTCGCCGCTACCACGCCGACAGCCCGTCCCGTTGATGCCTCCCGCGCAGCTTCATCCGGGAGCGCCCCAGGTGGTCGCTCCGGCGCCTGCGGTCGCTCTTCAGTCGCCAACGCCTTCGGAGCTGATGGACGTCGACCCCTCAGCCGGGCCGCCTTCCCAAGCGGTGGCTGTGCAGCCTGTCCTGCAGCCGCTTTCCTTGGGCACCCCCAAGGAATCTGACACCGCAGCGCCTTGTCCGGCGCCCACTCAGCAGCCGTCGACGCAGCGTCAGGAGACGCTGCCTCTCTTCGTGGGTCCCGACGCCCCGTCGCGTCCAGTACCAGAAGCTGCGCCCGTGGTCACAGGCGTGCACCCTGACCTCGGTTTTCAGTCGGTGTTTCCCGAGGCCCCGCGCAGCCAATGCTGGGGTGCGGACCGGGGACTGCCACCGACAACAGTCTCCGCCCCGGTCTCTTCTGCGACGCCTGCGGCCAGACCCCTCCCCCGCCGTCGACGCTCGCCACGTCATTATTCAACGACGGTGCGGCGATTTGGGGGGGAGGAGTGTTATATCCTAGCCAGTAATGCCACCCGAGCCCGCTGCCAAAAGGTTGGCAGCATCAAAGTCCGGACGCCGTCCGCATAAGCAGCGCCAGCGAGACAGGAAATCGCCGCAAGTCTGCGCGCGCCACCGCTGGCTTCTGGTTTCTTAAGCGCTGGAGTCGCGAGCGCTAGGACAGTTCTGTATTCGCCGCTCAGTTGTATACTCGCCACCGATTTGTGTACTTGCTAGTCAGTTGTGTGTTCATCGCAGCAGAGTTGTTGTTTGTCGTCAGCCGACGCTGACCTAGCCGCTCCGACTCGAACTAGACAGATTTCTGTAGACACGGAGTTCACTACTGTGTTTCTGTATCTTCGTTAATAAAGATAAGTACCGACTTTTATTTAATCAGAGTGTTTGGGTTTTCATCTTTCTGTTCACTGTTCCAGCGGACCGGTCGGCCCGCTATTAAAAGTGTGGCGGTGACTTCGTAAGCCGTTTCTACAGCGAATTGTTTGTCGCTACGAACGCCACCACAAAAAAACTGACTGACGCCATGTGGCCTACTTTCATGTCAGGCATCTTAAGTGAAAGTGTCTCACACAGCTGACGGTAATGAGAGTTTGTGCAGCACATCATCAGGGTCATTTTTGATGAGGGGTGTAGGTGCCAGTGCATACCTATTCTTTCCGAAAAGCGCGAATGGAGGGCGTCGAGCTTATCGAACCCATCCGACCACGGACCACCACAAACAGTGGCATATGCTCTCACTCCATAAGACACTGTCGGCAGGTTCAAATTCAGCCCAGGAAATTGTCTCAAATGCTGGTGATCGGAAACTGTACGTCACCACCACTTCTTCCCTTACCTGCCGAATACGGACG
This sequence comes from Schistocerca piceifrons, assembly GCF_021461385.2. NCBI lineage: Eukaryota > Metazoa > Arthropoda > Insecta > Orthoptera > Acrididae > Schistocerca > Schistocerca piceifrons. The sequence goes on along the minus strand of NC_060138.1, from coordinate 498,176,976 downwards.
GTGGAAATCTCCTCCACCAACAAGCGTAGGGCAGGGAGATAAAAGCTCTTCGTCTAAGGAATCTCTTCTCACAATTTAAATAATGGAAGAAACACCACTTAAGTATTACTTGTTTCCAAATAATCCATAAGACTTACTGCTTAGCGATATGCGAAATTGTTTGAGACCCGATCTTTAGCTGGAAGTAACTGAACTGAACTCTCGTTTGGCCATCCAGATAGGTGCGTGACCCTTATGCACCGCTTGAGACGAATGATAATTAACAAGGCCTGAGAGTCTATTCGTTACATCGTTGCTCTCAAACTGAGCTACTGCCCACTCAGTAAGGACACAATTATTTGCCTTCGACGAACTTAATGGAGATGCTCTCTAACAGCACCCACTCAGCGCTCACACATTGCTAGATCCAGGCTATTTGGGTAAGCCTTCGAGCTTCTAGCGTATGAATAAAGAGAGTACTTGAGCGACGGTGGAAACGGGCAGTTGCAGCAGTACAACAGCCAAGTGGAAGTACGTCGAGTCGATACCGTATCGTGGCCACTGGTTCTACATGCCTCGAGATACCAAAAGCAGGACCTCACGTACAAGAAGTCACTCTAGATAATGCAAGTTTGCGTGGTGCGTGGTTAGAGCAGAGATCGCAGGTTTGAGGTCCGCCTTGGGCGTATGCGTGAGTTTTCAATAGGTCGTAGCTTTATGAGTCCTACATGCAGTGTTTACGGAAATCCGCATCAAACTCTTCACGCTGTGATGCTTTCTCAGTTTGCGGCAGCTATATTAGCATTATTTACAAATGATGCTCAAAATGGATTCTGTTGGAGGCAATTCATACCTCTAATCACTGGATCAAGAGATTGTGAAGATTCTTAAACGTCTTAGCGCCGGTGGTAGTTAAGGTTGCATGAAGAAGTGTTGTCAAATAAAAAAATAAGAAGGATTAACTGTACTCCCAGTAGTATGCAAAATACGTTGGGTGGAACCACAGAAAGAATTCATTTATATCGGAGATCTCGCTGGCTGCCGAATGGGACTACCCGTGGAGTTCACAGGCCTCGCTACTCATTTATATAACTTCGCACAGCACGCACACAATGCACCTGAGCGCCATCGATTTGGAGCCAAATGCATGGAAGGGTCTGCAAAGGGAGCTCTTCGGTCAGAAGGGGAAGAACGCCTGTGCGGGAAACGTGAAACTCAATGGAGTCCAGCGTCCCGGAATGTAATTGCGTTCTTATTATCAAACCGTTAAGAAGGTCAGTTCAAACATTACTGTACTATTGGATTTGAAGGAATTGCGAACCATATCGACATGTGTTGTGCATGTTTACAGTTTCCTGATAAATGAACTTCATCGGTCCAAAGGATGTCACACAAGGGTATTGGGATCTAACTTTGTTATTACAAGAAAACCAATAGCCAGTTGCAGGATTACAGTCCGTTATGGTGATCTGCACTCTAGAAAAGTGATAAAGAGTTAAGACACTGAAGAGCATAACCTCTTGAATACACGCACGTGTGGTACCAAGCGTAACCAATTGGTGCCGTCAGATGACGAATGAGCGCAACGTAGCTGCAACGACTGTATAAATTTTAATGTTTGAATTCACCAAGAAGACGCTACTGCTTATTTCAAAGGCAACATTACATTATCGTAAAATGTCTTTTAAAGAAATAATTATCGTTCATTTTACGGAAGGTACCGTGACTATACGTCTTAAAATGTGATGCTGCATTAATTATGACTAAGTTCAAGAGCACTGTTAATAATGAAATTCAACAACTGACTTTCGAAATTAGATTTATTGCATTACTTCTTGATTTTCGTTGTGTGTTCCACACGTAGATGACTCCCACCACACAGTGTTGTTACAGCACATGCGTTATCAGATTCTTTTTTTTTTCCTAGAATGTAGAGCACAGGGTATTTTCACGAACAACGTTTTAGTCTTAAAATTCAGTAGTGCATCACACACTGAAGATTAGGGCGTTCGTGTACATACCGGAAGTGTAACATCGCTCATTCAGAAAACTTATCGTGAAATAAACAGTAGAAGAGCTTTAGCAGATGAAATGAAACAAATGGAAGCTGTTGTCATGAGATCGAGGGATATAACAGTCTATTAAGTCTTTGCCAATTGGTATTGGTAAGAAGTAATCGGTTTCTGCGGACCCGAAATTTCGTTCTACAAACAACAAGCTATGAATGAAATTACTACACCACGTATGTGGCACTATGCGGGTTTAGTGGAAACCTTTTATGACTTGGGCGGTGTCAGACTTCTTCAGTGCACAAAAACTGACAATTCATCCCGACGACGAAGCAAAAACCTTCATTTCTTACTGCACCACGGGTGTATCTTCGCAAGTCGTTTGGTTTACGCATTGTACCATATATCTTTCGGCATCTGGTGAAATTATTTTTACGAGATTTCACTGAAACGCAGGCTCTTGTTTAAATAGCCGAACGTAATCATTTTTAGCACAGCAATACAGTTAAACGTTGTATTTTTACATTTCTTTAGTTGACAATTATTGAATCCTGTTACAAAAAGTACGCAGTAGTATCTAGGGCGTACATAGTAGTAGCTAGGAAGATAACAGGAACTATGAGTATCAGTCTCACAGGAAAATACCTGCCAGTCACACCACATACCGAAAATCGTGCTACAGCAAGTATACCTTCGCTTCGTGCTACTGAAGTATTGCCCAATGTACCGACCGACACTTGTCTATGGACAGAACTGTGCGCAGGCGAAGAGAAAGTGGTAATGGAATGAAGGGAGTGTTACATAAGGTGCTTTTCGCACCTCAGGGATCTCCTTCATACCGTCGTAGTTGCTTCTGGCTGTCCCTACACTCAGCAGGGTATGGTAAGACCTGCGGCTGTTCTTAGACTGCGACGATATCGTCCCACAGAACCTCTCTCTTCCCACCTGAAAATTAACTTTAAACACATACGTACGACAATCACCAACACCTAGAAATTAACAAGAACTAAAGTGCAATCTTAAGGTTCGGGTTCAGTTGGTGATCACACAACGTAAGAGTGTGTCAGGAGAGAGGTAAATCGTCTTTCAGTTCACAATTGTTCCATGAGTGGCCATGGTAACAGATATTTATATATATTCCTTAAATTCTTATCTGATAGTTTAAAGTACTAATTATGTATCACGATAATTTTAATCATGCTTTTGAAAATGTAAAGGTTGTTGGATTTCTATTTAGGACACATGATATCGATGGCATAAGCACTCAGTTATAAATTGATATTTCTTTAAAACTTTAACGACATGAATGTATGTCAACAGCAAAAAGTACGAAAAAAAGTGATAAACAAAATTAAAGACTGAATGGGAAGGATTAAGCAGACACTCTGAGAGAAACTAAAATACTCTACTTGTATCCAATGGTTTGGCTAGCGGTCAAGACAATATACGCACCTTAAAACATTTTGCACGTCCAACTGTTTTCTGAAAAAGACAGTGTTAACTATCTAGGCAAGTAACAAATTTCGGCCATTTTCTGAATACAAAATTCAGTCAATTTAGAGATGGCCCTCTGTAAGTGGCACGCCACAAATTTAAGAACCCTGGGGTTATGGTGGGTATGTGAACACAATCTCGAAATCATCCACATAAGGATGTTTAGCTCAAGGCTGAAGCACGCAAAATTAAGAGTTTTACACTACAATAAGATATACTTCACTGATACACACAAATGGCTGGAAATATATTAATTCGTAACAAATGAATAGTGAAAGCATCGTTATTAAACGTGTATTATTACAAATACAATAAAACATCCCATTAAGCTCGTAGAAGCTATTTTATCTATTGAAAATTATTGTCATGTCAGACGAGTCCTCTTGCCGTGATGTAAAAACCAGCCACTGGCTCTCTATCTTGGACGGAAGGTGTTAAGCGTCTCTGTCACTTCGGGTCTACATTGTCATGCATTCTACTTCTCATTCCTCCGTACCAATCAGAGACAAAAATGTATACGATCCATCCCCATTTACAGACACACAGTGTTTTGTCACACTGTATAAAGTATATCGTAGTAGCAACCAGGTTTCGACAGTTGTAACAATGCTATTACAGTCTCTGTGTGCGCAACTTTCTAATTTTTTGAACATTATTTGGGTCGTGTCGCGTATACGTATTTCGTTTCCGCAGAAAACTATTGTTACTGGCGACAGAATAATAGCACGCTTAGGTCAGTGAATATATCGAAATTAATAGTTTTTAGAAACTGAGAGATTCGACATCCGCTACACCGTCTAGGGCTTTGGTACAAACGAAGATATAGCTATTAGACGGTGTGCTGGAATACTCCCTGTTTCACTATCTGTATGGTGCGTGAAATATTGGAGATGCCTCTCTCTTTTAGACTCGACTTAGGATACGAGACAATTCATCGTGGAAACTAAGACAAGCTGACACACTACTAATCTTTTCCCCCTTATTCCTGTTCCGGTATCGAGCCATACCCCCCCCCCCCCCCCCTCAACACCGGCGGAACGTGTCATTCTTCCAGTCTGGACGTGTAGTACTTTACTTATTTATTGATTTATTCAACCTGACAATATTTGGGCCACCAGGCCTTCTCTTGCATCTAAACAAGCGCTTACGTATTTCAGAGTGTAGAAATTCGGTGAGCATGTTGTAGTATACTTACAAAATAAAAATTACAGTAGTACATGATAAATACTACAATACTCCGAGATTACGGCAAGGTAGATTTTCAATTATGAGTGCTAGCAGCAATGGGCACGGAGAGGGGGATGGAGAAGGGACGGAAAGAGCAAAGTAATAACAAACAGTTTATGAATATAAGGGAAGAAAACGTGATGTGACTCAGAGAGAAAGGAAATGACAAAGGAGAGAAATTGGAGCATTGGCTTTATTATTTGACAAAAGTAAAGTTGTACACATACGTTAATTTTTGGGGAAACGCTACGAGGAGACAGAAGGAAATTCTTCAGCTTCTTATAAACAGCATTGAACAGTGCGAGCAGTTTGTCCCAGAGGCGGACAGCAAAGGATTTAGCAAATGTTTCTGATCTATGAATGGGCACTCCTAGGACACTAGATAAGTGAGACCTTGTGTTTATATTATGATTGCGTGAAGGGTGTTCAACCTCAGATGCGAGATACTGCGGTATTTGCGCACTGAGCCGATGAAGTAGTTGTAGCGTGTGGCAGTTCCGTTAACTTGTCTGGCCACAACTACCTTAACAGGGCACATGAAGCACGAACATGGTCATGTCAACGGATGCTGCTTATGTAACGCACACAAGCATTCATTGTTAGTTCTAACAGTCTTGTTTCTTCACGAATCGTGCCATACTGAATTACACTACAACAGTGGAGGTTCGGTAGACCGAGTGATTGCTACAGTCTCCGTTTCACATCCTGAGGAAACATGTTCCGAAACTTTTTGAGGGCATAGAGGCGCGCGGGAGTCCTTCAGCCCAGTTTAGATGCGCAACCGAAGTTACACCTACGTAGTTCACCATTCTGTTTGGTCTGCACAGTCTCTTTTGACGGTCTCTGAGAAGAATGATGTCATAAGAATCCAGATTTCAGCTTATTCTGCACTTCGTCGTAGATTTGAGACACCCTCCTAGAAATGGACATTAAATCTGCACGTGGTCCGGCATACCTATGGTTCCGCAGTTACGAGTGGGTTTATTACTCTATATATGGGCCATGTCCTGTTAGAAAGTATACAAAACAACCGGTTGGCTGAGCCTGACCCAATCGGCGTCTCTCCCCCCGAGGGCAGCATTTGGTGGTTATTGTTGTTGGGCCTCTCTACGCGCACGGTAGTCTACAATCATTTATAAAGTTTATCTCGACAATTAAGATGTCTCAGCAGAGCAAATAACGAGTGCCACCGAGGTTATCGACGGCATCAGACACGACAACCAATAGGGAACATACTGGCTCTCTGATCCTCCCCCACCTTCAGAATGTGGTTAAATTTCCTCTTTCCGAAGCCATACTGAGTGTGAATCATCCCAGTTTCGCTACTGTGAAGGTGAAGCCACTTGCTTACTACTTTTTTAAACACTTTCGCAAGAACATTTAATAGGCAAACGGGTCTATAGGATTTTGCCTTGGTAAAAATCTTTTCCCTAGCCTCTTTTCTGCATTATGACCTCTGCTGATTTCCATGTTTGGAAATTTTCCTTGCGCAAGAAACTCACTGAATAGTCTTCTTAAAGTGGAAACAACTGCTGCACCTAAATACTTAAATATGTCGCTAGGAATTCCGCCTGGACCTGGCACACTATTTTACGATGTGCTGAAGATCCCGAGAACTTCTTCATCGCCAACCGGATTAACAGCCCGATTGATCTCGGATCCCTCACTCAGCTGTTTCCTCAATATTTTGTGTTAGTCTTTGTCATCTTCTTGCCCGACATGTGACAATAGTACCCTCACGAGTAGTTCGACTTACTTACAAGGAATATTGTTTTAGAACTACGAGCAAAACTGCAACACGAAAGAATTTCCTCCATAAAGTAATTGCAGTAACATACATAGCACATACGATAAAGCAAAGGAACTACAAATGTAATCTTCTACTCCACTACAGATGTATACGTAGCTGCATAGTGAACAGGGACATTCTACTAAATCATTCAGTTCGTCTGTTGATAGATGCCTAAAGTGAACATCAGCATAATGCCTATTCGCAGCTTACTGCCATCCTTGACAAGGTGAGAAGTCTCTGCTGAGAATAAATGCGAACGAAACGACAGAAGCAATACCATGGGCGTTCACTGTAAAGCTAACACCTTGTTACAAAACGGCTCCCTCCGAGTACCAACGGCAGCGCTGAAACGCACCACGTGAACAGTAAGTCTTCAAAGGTGGGCAGCAGTATTTTATTGGATGCTGGTGAACCTACTGTTATGAATTAGAAATATACCTCATCATATTAAATATTCGAGTCGATAACTGTGGAAGGAAATTTGAGTTAGATGAGTAACATTAGCAAAAAATAATAAACGAACAGTATCGGAATTCTCTGCGGCACGTCTTAGAAAATGTGCGAGTATTTACATAACAGTGTGCATTGAAGCTCGTGAAAACTCAATATGTAAAGTTCGCACTTCCTGCTGTGATAAGCAAATCCTAAAAAGTAAGATAAATAAAGCTCACAAAGTGAGGAATATTGTAATGGCGTGTTAATGATGTAGCAACTCCACTTCGAAGTCGAAGATTTACACTACCAGCTAATCTAGAAAACGTGAATTTATATGTACAGATTCCATCATTAGAGAAGTTCATGAGCTTCGACTTCCGATACAGTTTTATCATTGTGATTGAATGTTGATATTTCCTTAACTGTTGCACTGTAGAATCTCAGTTGGGTCAGACCAAGGTCTCTCAATCTGGCCATGTCCAAGTCTCTTTGACATAGAGAATGGAATCACCCGTGGTTCTCCTGTGCAGCACTGCACATCTGATTATCACCGATCATCACTGTCGCTTTTGGCTATTAGTATTATCTGCATAACTGTAAGATCCAACTTCAGTCTTTAGGCCACTGCGAAAATAAACTGTAAACATTAAATTGTACCACCTCACTAATTTCTCGTCGCTACATACACATACCGAGATGACAAAAGTCATGTGATACCTCCCAATATCGTGTCGGACCTCCTTTTGTCCGGCGTAGTGCAGCAACACAACTGGCATGGACTCAACAAGTCGTTGGAAGTCCCCCGCATAAATATTGAGCCAAGCTGCCTCTACAGCCGACCAAAATAGCGAAGGTGTTGTCGGTGTAAGATTTTGTGCGCGAACTGACCGCTAGATTATGTCCCACAAACGTTCGATGGGATTCATGTGGGGCGATGTGGGTAGCCAAATCATTCGCTCAAATTCTCCAGAATATTATTAAAACTAATCGCGAACAACTGTGGCCGAGTAACATGGCACATTGTCATCCATAAAAATTCCATCGCTGTTTGGGAACATGAAGCCTATGAATGTTTGAAAATGGTTTCCAGGTAGTCGAACGTCGTGTTGTTAGCAAAGACATTCGTGTCGGTCGTCTGCTGCCATAGCCCATCCTGACGAACGCGCTCGCCATACGTTCCACACTGATTTCTGCAGTTATTTCACGCAGTGTTGCTTATCTGTTAGCACTGACAACTCCACGCAAACGTCGCTGCTACCGGTCGTTAAATGAAAGCCGTCGGCCACTGCGTTATCCATAGTGAGAGGTAATGCCTGAAATTTGGTATTCTCGACACACTCTTGACACTGTGGATGTCGGAATACTGAGTTACCGAACGATTTCCGAAATGGAATGTCCCATGCGTCTAGCTCCAACTTCCATTCCGCGTTCAAAGTCTTTGAATTCCTGTCGTACGGCCACAATCATGTCGGAAACCTCATCACTTGAATCACGTAAATACAAATGACAGCTCCGCCAGTGAACTGCCCTTTTATGCCTTGTGTACGCAATACTACCGCCATCTGCATAAGTGCATATCGCTATCCTACGATTTTTGTCATCTCAGTATGAGATCTTCTGTTGTAACAAAATGAGATGTGTGGTCAAAACGCGTAGTGTTTGAATGGTCTGAAACAGTGAAACAGTTTTCCAAGTGTTGCACAGGGACAGTAAGGCGTAGAAGGTGCACTGGTGTGGACATGTTTTTCATCTGTTTGCGACAGGCGTACTACACACGATTGTTTGTAGAGAGACGAACTACACAAGTCTTCCCACCTTTTTAAAAATAGGAACCAAGGCTTCCGCTTGTTAGGAGCTAGAAATTTTATGGGATTACTAAATTGTTGTTGAGCTACTTTATTAATTTACGATGATACAAACTCATATTTTGTTTACATGGCCTTATTCCGTAAGCAGTCTCCATTGCCCTAGAATATAATATCTTGATTTATGCACTTAGTTTAGCTTCTAATTCATCACTGTCTTGTGCATAAATGTCATAGTCAAAACTTTTATCCTTAAGGTAAATCAAATTCTTCACTGTTTGTCTCTGGGTCACGGCTAGATTATCACTGTTATGGTATGTTCACGAATATTACTAGACATCAGAAAGCAAAGCTTAATGTATAGTACGATGATAAGAACAAACCACGAAAGAATGTTTTTTTTCCGATGCAGAACCGTACTGCCAAATGCTTCCTTAGTGTCAAGAGAGATGAACGCCTGCTAATTGTAGTCGAAGTCATATGGTACACTTTATTATTATTAAGAAGCCATTTCTGGGTTGCTTAACCGGACCAGTAGCTACTACGTGTGAAATGTGTTGGCTAACATTCTTCGAGGTACGGTCGCAGGTTCGAATCCTGCCTCGGGCATGGATGTGTGTGATGTCCATACGTTAGTTAGGTTTAAGTAGTTCTAAGTTCTAGGGGACTGATGACCTCAGATGTTAAGTCCCATAGTGCTCAGAGCCATTTGAACCATGCTTCGAGGGTATATTGGCTAAGATTTTTTCTTATAAGTATTGAAATCAAGGGAATAGAAACTGGTTCGATCCATCACTTCTCTCAATTCAACAGCACTCGGCAAGTATTGTACAGCAAACAGGAAAGAATATTAATGATTAATGAGAACAACCACTGCTGTACTGATTCATATACATTGTGTCACGACCGCTTTCGTTCATCAGATTATCATCAAGTTGCCGAGTAGTGCCAATTCCGTGATGTAAGATATCGAGGTTTCTTATGTAACGCTAGACACAAAATCTGGAAATGACGATCATACACGGAAGAGCCAAAGAACCTGGTACACCTGCTCAGAGCCATTTGAACCAGAGCCATTTAATGAGTAGTAATTTGATTCAGTCTGATCATAGAATCATAAGCAGAAAAAAGGTGAAGTATGTACTGGTTTGCTTCGAAACGAGAAGAAAGCGCGCTATTTATTAAAATCGATCACCACGTGCCGAGTGGAGAGAACAGGCAACGCCGACTGTGGACTGGCAACACAGTACCGTCACACCAGTATGGACGTGTTTCAGGCAAGCACTCCTCAAAGATCAGCAAATTCCCAACAGGAATTGTGTTTTTGGTGAAGAATTGTGTTCTTGTTGAGAAATCTTTTGACACATCACACAGATATGGGGCGGGTTAAATGAAATCGGAATACTTCTTGGCTGCGAGAAAACATAGTAATCAACCAGCATATTCTTTTCTGTTTGAAGAAATAGAACTATCCATCCTGTTAGGAGAAATTAAGTTGAAAGGGAAAGGAAGAAATAAAGCAATCTTTATTTATGAATCATACTCATTCCTCTTTGATAGCCTACTTTATTATTAGCTCTAGAAACTGAAATATATCACAAGTGGGAGTTATTCCTTGTGATATGGATTTAATTTTAAACGTCAAATTGTAGTGGTGGTACTTCATACAGGGCGAGTCATATTTTAATTCTTAAATAAATATCTTTCGAAAGGATTCTGCCTTGAGAAAATATAATTGTCTTCTATTCAGTCATCTTTCGGGCGTGCATCTGAGACAGCAACATTTCTTCTTGCGTCTGCAAGGCGAGTCTGTTACTAAATCAGAATCACTTGACACAATGTCATCCGTTTTTAATGAATACCTCTTCCAGTATCTCCAGTTAAATCTATAGACTGTCAGCTTCGGACAGTAAATGGGCTCTTTGTATTAAAGCCGGCCGCGGTGGCCGTGCGGTTCTAGGCGCTACAGTCAGGAACCGCGTGACTGCTACGGTCGCAGGTTCGAATCCTGCCTCGGGCATGGATGTGTGTGATGTCCTTATGTTAGTTAGGTTTAAGTAGTTCTAAGTTCTAGGGGACTGACGACCACAGATGTTAAGTCCCATAGTGCTCAGAGCCATTTCAACCATTTTGTATTAAAGCTGTAAGTACACTCATACTTTGCGAAGGACAGTGGTAGCTGGAAACAATAAAGTGTGAATCCGACGGGAATACTTCAAGAAACACTATTTTCTTCCTTTTTTCACCCGTACATGTTTTAGTGGGAGTTTCTGCTTAATACGTCACGGTGATTGAGGGTGTGTTTGTTAGTATAATTTCATAAGAGTCTTGGCAACATGTAAAGCACAAAAAATTGCAGATTAGATTCTACACCGAAATACCAGTTGTGCTTCAGATGATAGACAGCTACATGAACAACAGTAAGTGTTATTAAGAGACTGATGACCATAGATGTTAAGTCCCATAGTGCTCAGAGCTATTTGTTATTAAGAATAAAAAGAAAGGAAACCCACTGACGATGGTGGAGCTTCAGTGAAACATAAATGACTAAAAAAAGAAAAATATCAGTGTTTGCTGAAAGCAGTATCTTGTCAAAATATTTATTTGTAGATGCAAAAACGGACATAAAATGTTGGCTTTCAATTCTAGACGAATATCGCCGTACCCGGAAGAATTAAAAGATATTTTTCACCTAACGACATACAGTCTCTTGTCACAGCAACATTAATTCGAAAGTTATCGGCATCAACTTCGTTTTTTCAAATGGAGTTATAGCAGTTTCGGTTGCTCGCATCGTAGATCTGAAAGATACGAACTCGCTGCTCGAAATTCGAGTAGTTTCAGAGAAATTAGGATAAAGAACTTAAGGTTTCTCTGTTTCGAACATCAACCTGGTTGCTGTCTTGTGCGGAAGTTTGTGAATTCATACCCAAATAAGGTAGTAAACCGTGTCATATAAATGGAAAACAGTATGTTAAACCGGCGCGGTTTCTCGTCTGTGCCCCTTGTAGACACAAATAGCGCGATGCGACATAATTTATTAGCTGCAGTGCTGCGTTAGAAACAGGCGATCGATGTAACACGCTTATCATCGCCTATTGACGATGTTATTGTTAATAAAGGACTTTACTGTCGGTATTGTGTTAGTGTGTCAGTTTGTTCTTACGGTATATTTGTCCTAACTGATCTTGTAATATATTTATCGTGATTTCGAACACTTTTGTTGTCCTCAAAAGCACTATCCCCGATTTAGCGTGGGTGTATTTTGATGGAGAATTTTCATCGTCTTCCGGGAAAAAATCAAGCAACGGACCAACGAAGGGTCACCTTTTATTCCTAAGTGTAGATGAGAAGATGGAGTTAAATCTTGTATTTTCATGGGTGCCCAGACGGGGCCATTGGCTGAAGTACTTTGCCTAATGCACGAAAACTTTCCTTCTAGTCTTTCATTCTCGAACAGCATTATCCAGCTTGTATGCCAGTGATTCGCCTGACCACTGATTCGATCCTTGAAAACTCGGAAGCAATCACGATTAGTTTTTTAAAAAATATTTATTTAACGCTTTAAGCAGCAAATAATCGAAAGGAGATTCATAATCGCATAATTCTACTTTTTGTCACAGTAGCAGCCTACACTATCCGATCAAAAGAATCCGGACACTCTTATGTAACGTGTAACTGACCACTAGATGTCGAGAGGCGAGCGCGCCAGCTTAAAAGAAGGCGCTGAGTATTGTGTTGTCAGTAGAGGAGCGATAACAGCAGAATGGATTGGTCGGGAGAGCTCAGTGATTTCGAATGTGGACTGGTCATTGGTTGACACCCGAATATCAAATCTACCAGGCCATTTCAACCCTTCTAAAAATCCCCAAGTTGGCGGTTGGTGAGCTGATTGTGGAGTAGAAACGCAAAGGAACAACCACAGGTACGTAAGTCCTGCCACACCACATGTACTGACGGACAGGGATCGCCGAGCACTCCATAGGGTGCTGAAAAATAACGCTGCATTAAATCAGCAGTGTTACCAGAAGTCCAGCCAGCTCAATGATTCTGCAAAGGATTATGAAAAAATGGAGTATAATGGTAGAGCAGCGCCAAATAAGCCACAAATATTTGCAGTGAATGCTAAATGACGTTTGACGTGATGTAAAGAGCGAAGCCAGTTTGGGGTGGTGTAAAGAGCGAAGGCACTGGACAGTGGATAACTCTAAACGAGTGATTTGGAGTGATGAATCACGCTGTACCCTGCAGCAATGCGACGTTAAATTTTGAATTTGGCGGATGTGTGGAGATCGTTACCAGGTATCACGCGTGGTGTCAACAGTGCAGTACGCACGAGGCAGTGTTACAGTATGGGGGGTGTTTTCTGTGGTCAGTATGTGGTCGTCTTTTTTTCTGTGGTCAGTATGTGGTCCCGTTATTGCCATTAAGAAAACGCTAAATGCGAAGGTATATGAACACATTTTAGAGCATTGTGTATTGTGTACAGTAGAGGGACAGTTACGATACGATGTTTGTTTGTATCACCATGAAAATGCACTCTTTCATAATGCAGCATCTGTGAGGCGCCTTGCCACGGTTCGCGCGGCTCCCGCTGCCGGAGGTTCGACTCCTCCCTCGGGCATGGGCGTGCTTGTCCTCAGCGTCAACTAGTTTAAGTTAGATTAAGTAGTGTGTAAGCTTAGGGACCGATGACCTCAGCAGTTTGGTCCCATAGGAACTTGCCACAAAGTTCCATCTGGGAGGCAATGGTTCGTGGACGAAAACTTTCCTGAAACTGACTAGTTTGGCCAGAATCGCGACTTGAACACAATGGAAGGTTTTTGGGATATGTTAGAACGTCGACTTCGCTCTAGATCCCAGTGTCCTACATCACTGTCATCTGTTGTTTAGACTGTTGAGGAAGTATGGGCCACCATTCCTCGTCAGACATTCTGACAAGTGACAAAGTGTTCCTAGCATGGTCCAAGCTGTCATTAAGACGACGGGTGGACACACCGCATATTAATGTCCACAAAACGCGTGTCCGAATACTTTTGATCAGATAACGTACAAGCAGCAAGTCGGGATGTGCCAGATAGAACTATAATATTGTGAATGAATGCACATAACTTTTTGATGACGATCGTTTTTCCGCAACTGATACGGATGTAGCACACACATCTTGAAAAATGTAATTGCAAAATTTATTCAATACTATTTACCTCATTTCTTTTTACTTGTTGCCTTTTTTTCGAATTCATTGAGCAGCATTATTTAATATTCTCCGTACAACTAGCATCTCAAAAATTAATGCGTCTAGTTCGTATTGGCGTTGTGATTATAGTTAAAGTCCTCAATGATTTGCCTTCGACAAGGAAAAAAATCGTCTTAACTGTCTTGTGATGCAAGATTATATTACGAACCATCTAGAGGTAAACTTGAAGACATCGAAAAGATTACGGAAAAATAAAGTATTTTAGACTTACTATATCTGGGACAGAGACAAGACGCGTGAAGTCAGAAGTAGCATACAAATTGGCAAGAGGTCCGAAAGCCTTGTAGCTTGTGAAAGAGAAGCATTCTGCTGGCATGAACCCAAAGCATAGTATGACATGCGAGAAGATTGAGATAGGCCTAAATGAGATGCACGAAAGATGATACTGCAATGAAATGGACGTCAAGATAAAATCTTTTCGGTCTGATTATCACAAGCTACTCCTTACGATGCACGATTGCGACCGAACAGTCAGCAATGGCCACATGTGTTCCGTTGTGGATAGCAATAACAGGAGAAAAGGAACGAGCTTGTATTTTATCGCGATAAAAGGAAGATGGGCTAGAATCCATCATTTTTGCTACTTCATACCAGTACTATGGGCGATGCACCCCTACCTGCATTACTTGTGGTTTTTTTCCCCCTCTTATAGCAGTAGCGAATTCTCTTCGTTGCGAGAGGCAAAAAGAATAGCATATGACAAATTGCTGCGAATACCTTTCAAAGTAGCTTTGGAATTGACAGTTAATATACATTCCGAAACGGAATTTTATCGACAGGACTTTAATTTCTTGTTGATGGACCTTGGTTATGATATAAAAGCTTCGGGACTGCGTGTCTGTGAATGAAACTGTTGAGAACTCACGGCTACGAGTGCGCCAAACTGTTAAAAAAAATGGACTGCACAGCCGCGATAACTGTTTACGGATATCACGCAAGACTTCACAGTAAAGATCTGTTGTGGTGTACATTGCTACTAAACGACCTCTGTTACAGTATTTCGGGAAAAAAATCATTTTTGTAGTCCGTCCTTATGCGAGGACAAAAGTTCGTTTTCCTGTTTAATCGAATGTCTGTATATATTCGTCACTAAATACAATGGTGAGCATATCCTCAAACGATACCAGTATTGTCTCAAAAGGAAGATTCAACAAGCAATATGTCTGTAAATAGAATGGGCCGAAATACTTAAACAGTTTGGAAAGAAAGACATTTTAGCGAGTTGGAGATTATAGTGATTGATTGTTTTGGAAATAATTTTGTATCCGACCCCGTCAAACGCAATGTCCTTCATAGGCCATGCTCAGATCGTAAAGTGCATGCTTCAGTCGAATCCCATAATTGCGGAGGCCACAACGTAGTTTCCGCAGTGGTGAATTGAGCCACAGCAAGTATTTTATGATTTCAGGATGATCTATGCCGGCCGAAACTGGTCATTTCGTTTGAAATTAGTGTGCCTGTGTCGGACAATAACGTATTTACAATTGCACGTTTCCTACTGTTCACGGGGATCGCGAAACTGTATCCACCTGCCATCCGCCTTACAGGGGACATTACGGATTAGCCCTCTTCGGTTTTATTCGTACTGATTGGATCTGAAAGTCAGAACCCGCACATTAATTTACGAAACAATTTTAAAAAAATCTGGAAAAGCTGCCTTTGAAGATCTGCGGTAAGTACAAAACATTTCGACCAATTTAACAGAACCACCGGCAGTAATGAGCATGGTCGGTGCTTCGATTTTTTGCTGCTCTGTAGTATCTGTAGTCCGGCACTTTACAACTGAACCTACAGTTGTTATTAAACATTATATTTGGACTGATAAATTCAGAACATATTAAGGTCATGAAAAAATTCTTTATCATATTTCACTTTCATCGGTATATGTAACACAGAACAAACCATTAAACTTCATTGAGGGAACGGAGTGTGTACGAAAAGCTGGAAGATTATACTGGGTGTGCCATTCAATTGGGTGTGTTACTAAATATGTCACAAATAGTTCAATACGTCATCATGGGACGAGAACCAGTTTGAATTAAACTGATCACAGAAAACATAAAGAAATAGCTCCAACCACTATTTTCTATCGAGGATTAAGACTCTATAACAATTTGTCGAAGGAAATGAGAGAGAGAACAAGAATGCATTAATTTAAAAATGCAAGCAAAATGTACCTCTTAATTGCTGCATATTACACAGTTGAAGAGAATACTTAGAGAATTCTGAACAGGGGGGATTAATGATAAAAAGAGGTAACTTCTAGTGCATTATACTCACGTCTCGCCATTTTTATAAGTTCAGCATCTCACTCACCGTGAGGAGACGCGTGGCAGCATGGACGAGGTCCACACAGTCAGCGGCAAGTGTGTGCAGTGAAAAGTCTTAACGAACAATGCATAACAATTTTTTTCAGTTTAATCATCAATGCGTAATTATTTATGTACTAAGTTAACCTGTTTCAACTATGTACCACCTGTTTCAACTATGTACAAATTCAAGAACTGTACGTCTGGTATAATTAACTGAAGTAGTGCAAATATTATTACACGGTCTAAGGTTAAGATGGGCGAGGCTCTTGTTCTAGCCGACCATCCTGCTAAATGTTTTCGTTAATTAATTCGGGCAAAAGCTGGGGTGGTTCCAGCAACAAGGCCCACGGCCGTCCACCAGTCCTGCCGTCTCATCATTAAACACATGTATATATTCAAATGCCTTCATATATACTGATGAGCTAAAACATTATCAGTACTTTCTTAACAACGTTCTGGTCCACTTGTCGAATGCAGTACAGCAGTGATGCTATGTGCCACGAGTTTAAAAAACCCTTGGTAGGTTTCCGATGTTATGTGGCGTCTACGCGCAGGTCACTCAGTTACCGTAAATTACTGGCCAGTGGATGTGGCCGCGAAGATGGGGCCAGGTAGGGTCCCAGATGTATTCCGTCAGGTTCAGATCAGACGCGTTTGGTGGCCAAGACCTTAACTTGAGGTTACCTCAAACGACATGGGCGTTGCGCCGAATAGAAGATACTATCGCTCAGTATAATACTGATACTACTGGCCTGGCGCAGTGCGTTTCGAATAGTCTTTCGCGAGGACAACGGCATATGTGGGCGCGACCGCCGAAAAAAAAAAAATGGTTCAAATGGCTCTGAGCACTATGGGACTTAACATCTTTGGTCATCAGTCCCCTGGAACTTAGAACTACTTAAACCTAACTAACCTAAGGACATCACACAACACCCAGTCATCACGAGGCAGAGCAAATCCCTGGCCCCGCCGGGAATCGAACCCGGGAACCCGGGCGCGGGAAGCGAGAACGCTACCGCACGACCACGAGCTGCGGACCGACCGTCGACCTGGTGTAACAAGGAGCGTGACTCAACCGACCAGGCGAGACTTTTTTAACCCACAGTCCATTCTCGATGATCCCGTGCCCACTGCAGTCGTAACTGACGATTTCTTTCGGTCAGCATGAGAACACGGTGGATCGCCTCCATCTTCAACAATGTGCGCTGAACGGTATGCTCCGAAATACTTGTGGCTGCACTAACACTGACCTTCGTTGTCAGATCAACCACACATCAGCCTCTATCCTGCTAATCAAAGCCTCTGACCTCCACGATCTAAGATGTGTCGTGGACTGGACGTCTACCGCACTGTCGCCTACTCGCGATTTCACCGTCCTTCAAACATCTGCCACGACAGTAGCTTGTAAACAGGTAACCAGTTTCGCAATTTCCGAGATACTCGTTCCCTGAAGCCGAGCCATAATAATCTGCCTCTTGGCAAAGTCGGATATGTCAGTGTATTTCCCCAATTGTGTCCCGTACCGTCGCTAGAATGAGTCGTGGATAGTCTCTGCTCCGTTTACGTACTTCCCTTACCGCATCACGGATCCTCAGCAGCGCCAGGCAGCATTCCGTCTAGAGGCGGGCAGTGCTGATGTTGTTTTGGCTCACCAGTGTATGATTAGCATTTGCCGCGTATAACATCGTAAAATGATCCTTGGACAAACTGCTGACACTCCTCCCTTCCCCTTTTATACACGAGGGCTATGAGTTTAGGAGCCTTAATACCAAAATAAAAATCAACATCATTAAACAACCACGTTACGTAGCAAATTTCTGTTCGTTAGAGTTGCTGCTGTATTTCAAAGATAGTTTTTGGGAGTTGAGTACTGGAACAGTATTATATACTCCAACGTCTGGGGCATCTCCAGAGACGCCTTCGTCCTGGAATCTCATTGCTGGAGTAGAAATGTCTTCAGTGACGAGTCGCGTTCGAATTGAGCCCAGACGACCAGCGAACAAAGCGTCTGGAGACGCCCGGACCTCAGTGGGGTACCAACCTGCAACCTGACTGTCGTCCGCCACATAGCCCGACAATCAGAAGTGATGGCCTGGGGTGTTTTTTTTTTTTTTTTTTTTTTTTTTACCCCTTCGTTTGTCATCTGCAGCATCTTTGCAGCACAGCGGTACGTTGACGATATTCCACGTTGCCCTTCATGGCAAGCTGTCCTCGGCTTACATTTCAGTAAGATAATGGCCATGACAAACAGTGCGAGATTCTACTGCTTATCTTCGTGCTTGCCAAACCCATCTTTGCAAGCATGGTCGCAAGATCTCTCCCTAATTGAGAACGTTTGGAACATTATGAAAATGGCACTCCAACCAGCTTGGGATTCTGACGATCTAACGCACCAGTAGGACAGAATTTGGCACGATGTTCCTCAGAAGGAAACCCAACATCTCTATCGATCTCTGCGTCTCTAAAATTGTATGATCTGTTTACCTGTACATGGATATCACATCTAATGATTTCCGTCCCATTCAGATAATTCCTAGCTCGTTTGCCCTTTTTTTGTCTTCCAGTGTAGTTATTGTAGTATGCTGGGTGTCCCAGAAATTTTGCGACAAAAGTGTAGGATAGGTGCGGCAAATCGTAAGGCTTGAGAAATCCATAGCAACTCATTTCTGCAAACGTCAGGAGTAAGTGGTAGCAAGGTCGAAGATCGGAAAGGAAACGAGAGAATGATTAATTTGAAACATTTATTGGGCACAGTGAGTACACATCGTATACGACACGAATATTGCTCTTATGTTAGAACAGATGCTCGAAGTTTGCACCATGAGATGTCACCCATGCCCGACAGCCACGGAGTACTGGCTGCCGAACACACTAAAACACACCGGGAATTTCTTCGATTGCAGCAGCTGTGAAGATCCATTTCAGACTAGACAAGATTGGGATAAAAGAGAGATTTCATGGCTCCACACAGGCTCGATGAATTCGAAAAGAGTGCAGGACGGCTAACAGATCCCCAGGCCCATTGCATCGATGCGGGGATGACGTGTTCAAATGCCTACGAACAGCCAGTCCAAAATGAGCAGGCGCCCTGTCGTGCTGGAACCACATGCTGCTCCTCACGTTTGCTGGGATGTCTTCAAGCAAGCTCAAGGAACCTGTTCCAGAAAGCTCTGTTGATTCGCTGCTGTCAAGCGGGATGGTGAAATGTAAGGCCCGACTAAGGAGTCGCCGACCAAACCCGTCCACACACTAACTGTTAAGCGACGTTGCGTCGCATGGCGCTCCACACGGTAGGAGTTTTCTGGTGCCCACAAATGCCGATTGTGGTGATTGAATATGCTATCTCTAAAGAATGTGGTCTCGTCAGTGAACAATGCGTAAGCTGGGAAATGAACATCTCGGCCATGTTGTTGCAGAAACCACTGTGAAAACACCCACACGTGCAGGATGGTCATCGGAGTGCAATAACAGCACGCTTTGGAGATGAAAGACGTGTAAGAACTCGACGTTCACAACATGCTGGACACTGCTACGAGACGTCCTTATATTCGAGGCAACGGCACGTGTGCTGGTGCTTGGACTAGTCTCCACGGCATCCAGCACACTTTCTTTCCTAATGACCGAACGCGCCGATCGTCGCCTGCCCTCACTAGCCCTCCCACTTCTTAATGACTCTTACTCGAACAAAATGCGACGCAGACGTGAAAAGAAATTACGGTGCAGTTGATGTCTGTGTGGGAAGTGTTGTCGATAAGTGTGTCCACAGCTCGTCCATCGCACTCAGCTATTCCATACATTAAGAGCATGTCTGCAAGTTCAACGTTCGTATACCTTTCCACGCTTCTCCTAAGCTAGCTAGCGCTCAAATGAGGAAATCCACGCGTTCCCCTCCAGTACTCTCGTATATAGCACCATCTAGCGGCGTACGACGTCGTTTGCGGCCATGGATTGGTGTGCAATTCTCAATCCTTATGCTATACCCACCTCCCCTAGAAGTTTGTCGCGAGATTTCTGGGGCACCCTGTGTAACATTATAAAGTAATATACAACAATGATTTTATGAAGTAGGAGTTTAACGTACGTCGACATCAAGATCATTCGAGACTTGGTACAACCTCGGACTGGACAGGATGGGTAAGGAATCCAGCTGTTACCTCCTCAGTGTAACTACTTCAGTATTCGCCTGAACCGATTTGGGGAAACTGTGGAAAAACTAGACCTGTGTGGCTGTTTGATGTTTTATGTCTAGTCCTCCAGAAGCTTCTTCTAGTACCTCTATCATCTCACCAACTCTTCCAGCAAATATAGGTTTCATAAGTGAGAACCTTTGTAAGTTCACTAAAGCAAAGTAAATAGATATTTATGGTATGTCTCTACCTTTCTGTCAATACAGAGAGGGAGAGAGAGAGAGAGAGAGAGAGAGAGAGAGAGAGAGAGAGAGCAACCAATTTTTAAAATATGTTTCTGACGAGTGATGGCGTTTCATAATATTTTTGTAGTTTGATGCTTTCGTATTTTTCTCTCTGTCACAATTTTAATACATTTTGCAAATGTGAGAGCCATACCTTCATTTGCTTTACGTCTTTTGCAGGAATGTTATGTTAACTTCACTGTACGCACAAAGATGTGCACTGCAATTTATGAGATCCGTTTATAATGCATTATTAATCACTCACTTTAGTGATCCAATTGTAAATAAAAAATAATTAAATGATGACGCAACAGATATAACTAACTATCGAATTCCATAACTGATAACTTCATATTATGCTTCCGATCACACAACTCTGCAAGCACTTGCTACGATGGTTCCGATGTGTACTAGTCGGACAGTAATACCTTTTACACATTTCTTGTCTTTTAGTAAATAAGTGACAGTATCTGCGTATACATCGTCACAATGTCCGCATATTTGTTTCTTATATTTGACTTTGGTTTCGTACAACACATTTTTAAGATGGCTGTTAGCAGAAATGCATAAGTAAATTGCGATCTATACTGAACTTTTGTATAAACCCTACTAGATCGCGAACGTCTGTTTAAATTTCCTATTTCTTACCGATGGCTGTGGTACAAAAGTACAGAGTATATAGCTGATTACTAAAGTAACGGCACAGATCTCTGTGCCGTGAGCATAATTTGTGACGGAGGTTTGCACTCTGCAATGACCCGGGCGGTCTACTGCGCACCCTACTGCGCAGCTCGCCACACCTATAACAAGGCCAGCAAGTTGAGCGCCTCCATCAAACGATCACTGTAGGACGAAGATACAACAAAATCACAAGCCCTTCTGACTTTTAATAAGAGCAGGCGCTGGATAGAGGTCGACTGTCAGTTTCAATGAACAATGTAACATAAGTTGATACCGGACAACATGACTCGTGGTAAGACTTCGCCAATGCAGGACAATTGCGAACAAAATTAACTCTCAGTAACTGAGATCGCTGAAAGCTGCGAAAGGATAACGAAAGTATAGGAGAACTTTACCAGCATCTCTAATAACGTCTTCCTGAGGGGACTGCACACAGTGAACATATGCTCCAAGTAAACAATGTAAAAGTCTTTGATCACAGCTAAGAGCGCGTCAGCACGACGCAAATGTTACTGAAACGTTTCATTGTGAAGACATTATTAGTGGAATTACGTACTATTGGGTGGTGAAGTGTCCTCCTCCTCCTCCTCGTGGGCATAGTGAAAGAGTGTCCGCACTTAAATAGTTTCCCACTAGTCTTACACGTATTACCCAAGAACGAATTATATTCGAGAATTACACGGAAATTTCAGCTGATCAAGTGAACTCTTACTGCTGTTGCTCTCATCGGTCCAAAGACAGCTTTGAGGCAATTGCCCATACGAGTCTTTCCCGAGCAAGCTCCTTCATCTCTGCGTATCTACTACAACCTACAGCCACTTGAACCTGCTTACTGTATTTAGACTTTGAACTCCCTTCCACGTAATATTCCCACCCCCTCTTCCACTTCCCACCATTAGCAAATTAATTACGCCTTCACGCTTCAGAGCGAGTCCTCTCAAACGATTTCTTCTTTTAATCAATTGTGCCATAAAGCTCTTTTCTCCTCAGTTCGATTCAGTGCCTCTTCGTTAGTTACTCGGTATACCCATTTAATTTTTAGCATTTTCTCCGTCACCATGTTTCAAAAGCTGCAGTTCTTTTCTTGGCTGTTTCACTTCAAAATAAGGCTACACTTCACACAAACATCTACAGCAAAAACTCTCTCAGACCGAAATTTATATTATTATACAGATTTAACTTCAAAATAAGGGTGCATTTCAGACAGATACTTACAGAAAAGACTTCTTAAAACTTAAATTTATATTCGAAGTCAACAAATTTCTGTTTCAGACAATGGTGTTCTTTCTATTGCCAGTCTGTACTACACATCTTCTTTAATCTGTCATAATTCAGCTACACTCCATTATCGTTATTATAGTTATGTTTATCTTCATCTTACATCATCTTCTCAAAGTACTAACTATTCCACTCAACAGATCTTCCAAATCTTTTGCCGTCTCTGACAGAGTTACAGTATCATCTGCAAATGTTAAATATTTTTTCTTCTTCTTGAACAGTAATCCCTGCTCCAAATTTCTCCTTGCTGGCAGAATGAGATTTTCACTCTGCAGCGGAGTGTGCGCTGATATGAAACTTCCTGGCAGATTAAAACTGTTTGCCGGACCGTGACTCGAACTCGGGACCTTTGCCTTTCGCGCGCAAGTGCTCTACCATCTGAGCTACCCAAGCACGACTCACGGCCCGTCCTCACAGCTTTAGTTCTACTAGTACCTCTTCATATCAGCGCACACTCCGCTACAGAGTGAGGACGGGGCCTGAGTCGTGCTTGAGATGGCAGAACACTTGCCCGCGAAAGGCATAGGTCCCGGGTTCGAGTCTCGGTCCGATACACAGTTTTAGTCGGCCAGGAAGTTTCTCCTTGCTTTCTTATGCTGCCATTCTACAGTATGTACAGACTGAGTAACATTAGGAGTTATCCTACAACCCTGTCTCTCTCCCCTTTCATCTGTTGCCTCCCTTTATGCCCTTCGAGTCTTGTAACTGCAGTGTGGCTTCTTTACAATTAGAAGATAACCATTCCCTCCCTGTATTTTATTCCTGTTACATTCAGATTTCCAAAGAGTGTGTTCTAGGCAACACTATGAAAAAATCTAAATTTACAAATGTAAAATATGTAATACGGTATGTACTCCTCCTTTTGCGACTGTAATAAAAGTCTTATTTAGACCAAACGCGTTTTGCTTTATTGAGTGGTTCCTTTCTTGGCTCCTACTTCGTCTCCTAACATTCTTACACGCACAGGTGTTCGACTTTCAGCACAGCGAACTTCACACACATCACAATCCCCGCGTTAAAAACGATGTATATGAAACCAATGTCGATTTACAAAATACGAAAACGAAAATATATTCCTTGTCAGTGAAAGCAAATGCCTGTATGTGGAAGGGCGTTAGAAAATGAAGTAGGAGCCAAAAAAACTGCCCACCGAAGATTATTTTAAATAAGACATCCATTGCAGTCGCAAAAGACGGAATATATCCCATATTAAATACAAAACTACGACTGCGGAAGAGGGGCTACAGAAACAAGTAAAAGACAACATAATATAGATGTATTTACCTTACTTCAACCTGTCTTCTAAGGTAGTTGTACAGTCAGCATTGACTTTCGTGTTCCTACATTTCTGCGGAACCCAATCGGATCATTCCCGCATCGTTTTAACCAATCATTACATTCTTCGAGTTACTATTTTTTTGGCCATGAACTAAAAGAGTGATGGAGCATTCTGATAGCCACTCAGAAAACCCCGTACATCAAACCACTGGACTAGAAGATAACGTTGTGCGTTCCGTGTCCACTTAGCCGCCTACTAGTGTCTCCCCCCCCCCCCCCCCCCTTGACTGAGAGTAAATAACAGGTAATAGGCAGGGAAGTGAAAACCTTTGTACGAAATCAGAGATTTTGACTTGCCTGAAACAACACAGTTTATTCGTACAATTAAAATTCACCAAATCGCTTCTTTGCGACTACAGCCTCCTTCGCTGGTTACTAAGACTGCCTTCTTACACCGTCTCCCACCAAAGTGTTGTGTCCTCTGGAGAAGCTGTAAAGATACCCCGCGTGGACCACGGAGACCGTGGGATAACCAGCGAGGTGGCGCAATGAAGAACGGCGATTCGAATCCTCGTCCAGCCACCCAGATTTAGGATTCCCGTGGTTTTGCTAAATCTTGTAAGGGATGTTTAGGAGTGGTTCCCCGGAAGAGGACAGGACCGATTTCGTTCTCTATACTTCCCTAATCCAGCATGTGTTGCGTCTCTTAAGAGCTCCTCGTCAACAGGACACTAAACCACAATCTTCATCCTTACTTAAATCGCGAGTCCCCTTACTAAAATTGCCGAATCACTACTGTCTCTCCCCCACGACTCTGAGGCAAAATCCATTTCACCGGATACAATTATGTCACATAATGAAAGAAACAGGACATTTCTGTGATTTCAACATAAAATATAAAAAACAATGTATTATGTAATCAAATGGTATAAAGGTAAATAAACAACTGCGCGAGCCCCATCTTGAAGAATGTTCGCTGAAAGGTGAGGTCCGAGACACCTGCAAGAATACAAAGTAGGCGTGGTTCACCTTTGGAGTGCTACAAGGCAGCGAATCTGTGTGACATGGATTCGACGAGTCTTTGGTAGGCCTATCTACGCACAGATCACGCAGTTCCGTAAATTACAAGCCTGTGGTTTGTGGGCGCGTAACAGGGGTCCGATTGAATTCCAAATACGTTTGATCCGGTGTATATCAAATGCGTTTGGTGGCCAAGACACCAGCGTTAGTTCACTATCATGCTCCTCAAACCACTTTAGCATCATTCTAGCTTTCTGGCACAGGAATTTATTAGTCGCCGTCAGGGAAGACATGTAGCATAATGGGATGCAAGTGTTCCCCGGCAACGTTTACATAATCCACAGCTGTTACGGTGCCTTTGATTACTACCGTAGGTTAGATTGAAGCCCAAGTGATGTCCCTCATAGCCTGATACTGCCACCAGAGGCCTGCATCCTTGGGGCGGTGCACGTTTCGAGCAGCCAGTCACCTGGATGACTAGCACGACCATCGATCTGGGTTAACAAGAAACGTGATTCAACCGACCAGGCGACACGTTTGGTTTGATTCATGATCCATTCTTCCGTGCCCACTGCAATCGTAATTGGTGATTTCGTTCGGTCTGCTGTGGAGCCTCATCCTGAACAATGTTCGCTCAATGGTGAGGTCCGAAACACCTGTGCCTGCACTAGGACTGCACTTCGTCGTCAGATCTGCCAGATTTGCCCCACGTTCTCATTAGAGGCGTCGACGTCCGACAGTTCGTATCCTAGCCGCAGTTTCACCGACGTTCAGTCACTTTTCATAGATCCTCACGACGGTGACATGTAAACAGTCGACCAGATTTGCCATTTTTAAGTGCCAGGACGCAACAGTCTTCCCTACGTCAAAGTCTGTTATGACAGAGGGTTCTCCCGTAATTATGCGGCCGTATTGTCACTATAATGATTCTTCATTTGTCCCTGCTTCGCTTATAAACTTTCCTCACCGCGGGCAGGCGGCAACCAATCTAGCGGCGGGCAGTGGTCATAATGTTTTGGCTCATCGATGTATTTAAGATATACAGTCAAGCCACATTAATGTGACCATCGCGTATGTTCGACGTTAACATGCAAAAGCACTCACACACTGCAGGTGGCAGCACTAGTAGTGCAGGGTATATAAAGCCTGTCTGCGGGAGGCAGAAAACTGTGCAGTAATGTGGAAACTGAGGGATTTATCAGACGTCTAAATGGGAATGACCATTGGCTTTCAGCCCAAGGGCGGAAGTATTTCCGAAACGGCTAAGGTTGTGAACTGTTCGCGTGCCGCAGTGGTTAGATATCCCGTGCAGGGCAGAATGGAGCTATAAAAAACCGGCGCCGAGACAATAGTGATGCACCACGGGCCATACATGACAGGGGTGACAAACGGTTGTGTAGGGGCGAATAGACGTGCAACTGTTGACCAACTGACCGCCCAGATGAACCATGGGGCTACTAGCAGTGTCTCCTCAACAACTGTTCAGCGAACGTTGATGCGTATGCGCCTCTGCAGCAGACGCCTAGTTCAGGCACCAAGTTGACTGCTATTTATTGGCGACGAAGGCTGGAATTTGCACGCCAATACCGCAGCTGGATGTCCATTAATGCCGACAGACGGCATTTTCGGACGAATCGCGTTTCATGCTCCATCGGACAGATGGCCGTTGGCTGTAGGCGTGAAACGTCTGAAAGCAAATAAGGAGGGAGCGTTATGGCGTGGAGAATGCTTCCAAGGCATTCCCTACGTGATCTCGTCATTCTGGAAGGCACAATGGATAAAAAAAAATGCATCCATCCTTGGGAACATGCAGTTTTCTTTTTCCATCGGCATAATGGAATCTACAAGCAGGACTATGAAACGTGTCACATAGCTAGCAATGTACGTGCGTGGTTCGAAGAGCACAAGGATGAGTTTATTGTACCCCTGTAGCCACCAAACCCCCCGCATTTAAACCGAATTGAGAATTTGTGGGACGACCTCGACCGGGCTGTTCGGGTCATGGATCCTCATCGAGAACCCAGCGCAGCTGGCCACGGCGCTGGAGTCGGCATGGTTCCACACCCCTGTTGGTGCCTTCTGGAACCTAAATGACTCTCTCCCTGCACGTTCGCAGCGGCCCGCTGTAAAAGGTGGTTATTCCGGCTTCTGAAACGTGGTCAGATTAATGTGACTGGATAATGTACACTCATGCTCATAAATTAAGAATGTCAGAATGTGGTGCCACACAACGTGGCACTACATAAAACTGGCGCTAATAGCATAGGCACATAGGGAACACACACAGCACAGATCTGTAAGTCCACGGTATTGGTGATAAGTTGAGAAAACCCCTGCATCAATATGGGATATGATCACCATGCACACGTTCACAGGCCGCACAAGGGGTTGGTATACTCCGGATCAGGTGATCGAGCAGCTGTTGGGGTGTAGCCTCCCATTCTTGCACCAGTGCCTGTCAGAGCTCCTGAAGTGTCCTAGGAGTTTGAAGACGTGCAGTGATACGTCGACCGAGAGCATCCCAGATGTGCTCGATGGGATTTAGGTCTGGAGAACAGGCATGCCACTCCATTCGCCTGATATCTTCTGTTTCAAGGTACTCATCCGCGATGGCAGCTCGGTGGGGCCGTGCGTTATCATTCATCAGGAGGAAGGTGGGACCCACTGCACCCCTGGAAAGGCGGACATATTGGTGCAAATTGACGTCCCGATACACCTGACCTGTTCCAGTTCCTCTGTCAAAGACATGCAGGCGTGTACGTGCACCAATCACAATCCCACCCCACACCATCAAACCACGACTTCCATACAGGTCCGCTTCAAGGACATTAAGGGGTTGCTATCCGGTTCCTGGTTCACGCCAGATGAAAACCCGGCGAGAATAACTGTTCAGACTATACCTGGAATCGTCCGTGAACATAACCTGGGACTACTGTTCCAATGACCATGTACTGTGTTCTTGACACCAGGTTTTACGGGCTCTCCTGTGACCAGGGGTCAGTGGAATGCATCTTGCAGGTCTCCGGGCGAACAAACCATGTCTGTTCAGTCGTCTGCAGAGTGTGTGTCTGGAGACAACTGTTCCAGTGGCTGCGGTAAGGTCCCGAGCAAGGCTGCCAGCAGTACTCTGTGGCCGTCTGCGGGCACTGATGATGAGATATCGGTCTTCTTGTGGTGTTGTACAGTGTGGACGACCCGTACTGTAGCGCCTGGACACGTTTCCTGTCTGATGGAACCGTTGCCATAATCTTGAGATCACACTTTGTGGCACAAGGAGGGCCCATGCTACGACCTGCTGTGTTTGACCAGCCTCCAGTCGCCCTAGTATTCTACCCCTCATAAAGTCATCAGTATGTGTTCTTTGAGCCATTATCAACACACAGTCGCCATTAGCACGTCCGAAAACGTCTGCACACTTACTCGCTACACAGTACTCTGACATGCACCAACACACCTCTGCGTATGTGGACTGCTCCCAGCGCCACCGTGCGACGACCGCAGGTCAAATGCACAGCATGGTCATACCCCGAGGGGATTTAACCCGCAAACCACCCACCAGAGCGTTGATACACCATGTATCAGAATTATCCTTCATTTATGAGCATGAGTGTAGAAGACGTACAGTAGATCCAACAAAGATAGCTGCGTCTCGTCACGGGATGGTCTAGTAAATGCGAGAATATTACGAAGAGCTCAACTAACTCACTTCGCAGACGCCGGAAAAAGAGGCGTTGAGCATCATGGAGAAACATACTGCTGAAATTCCGAGAGCGTGTGCTCCAAGAAGAGGTGAACAACATATTACGTCCTCTTATATACTTTTCGCGAAATGGACACAACGAAAAAATTTGAGGGATTAGAGATCATACGAAGGTTTAGCAGCAGTCGTTCTCCCGTCCACCATGGAACAGAGACGGTGGGGCGAGAATGAAAGTTGTATCACAAGTACCATCCGACATACATCAGGAGGCTGCTTGCACAGTACAGAAGCAAATGCAGACTCCTCCATAACAGTCACAAAACAGATCTGTTTGTTAGTGTAGAGGTCACTTCTTTCTCGTAACTGTAATTCTTGTAACGACTGCACATCTTGTAAATGGCCAGAAACTTTATTGTTTGTAAGAAGCATTTCCTTCACTTCCCGAAGTGCGTAGATGGGAAACAAACGACAGTTAAGTCGAAGATAAGGAAGAAAATGGACAAATTCTCCTTGTCAGCATTACCGACGAACAGAGGTCGGCGCAGTGAGACAGGCTGCGCCCTGTCTTTCGGCAATGATCGTTAACACTGTTTATCAGGCTCAGCGGGCTGACAGACGAACTGTTTCCCTGGCTGGTTTATTTACCGACGCAGCCGAAGAAGATCACGTGGCGCGGCGCTGGCTTTCCACTGCAGGGTCCTGCGGTCGAGCAAACTCAGGCGTTCTGATCTCAGTTTCCGATAATTTCCCCCACGGGGCACCAGCACAGTCTAAGTCGCCTACTGCGGTGAGTAGCGAAGGATGGAAGGTCACAGGTTGATTCACGTCGCTGCCACAGGCAAATCGGCGCCCTACAACGGTCGGAGTATCATGCCTCCGGAGAACTAATGGCAGAATTATGACGAAATCATTTTCTGAATACACTGTCATACAGACTACGTTTCTGAATCGTGTACTAAGTAACATTTCAGGCTCTTGCAGCTATGGTTACTTTCTTGTCATCTCAACCATATTGTACGTTATAGCAGGCGACTGACGACGTCATACAAAAGTAGTGATAGCTAGCTGCGCCCAACGGAAGTTGCCACGCGTACATAAGTTCGTTGGAATGTTTGCGCGCCAATACCTATAGGTTCACAACTATTTATCAAAGTGTAAAAAGTCGCTCTTCAATGAACTGATTAGGATGTACTTACTAAAATAATGTACCTATAACTTTAGCAAAATAGTAAAACATGTTAACAGCCGAATCACTTCGGCGTTGTCAGACAGCCACGAACAATGCCCCAGAAAGTGACCAGCTTTGGCAGTGAGTTCGTCGCGCTGCGCACCTTACGAACAGCAGTGTGGTTGCGTGTTGGCGCGTGCTGCGAACAATGTCGGCTAATTACTTATTTGGAAAGTCATTTATTACACATTGTTCATGACCACCTACCACTGCGCTGTACATACTATTTGGGGTAAAGATGTCATGTCAGTACAATTTACAGAGATACGCGATCTTTTATGGTGTGTTAAGACCCAACTACGACCCCCACACGGATTGCAGTATCAGTAAAATGGGGTCAGTACTGTGGATACAGAATCAGACGGTGAGTTGAGTACGAGAGGTCACTGTCATACTACTTTATTCTGACTTTCTTACTGTACATCCCTGTTTACTGTTTGCACAAAGAATACCTTTCTTTATGAATTCAACTAACATCAGCACCAAAGACTTCGATACAACATGTTTATACCTACTTTGGTACTCTTCAAGCCACGTTACAGCGTGTGGCTGAGGGCATTTCTGGAACCACTATCTTTTCTCTCCTTCCCTGTTTCAACGGCGCGTGGGAAGAACGACTGCCGATAAACCTCTAATTTCCCCCGATTTTCGCGTTGTGGTCATTTCGCGAGACGTATGGTGAGGAAGTAATATGTTGCACTACTGTTGTTGGAAAGTACGCTCTCGAAATTTCAGTAGTAAACCTCTCCGTGACACACGACTCTCTTGTAGCGTCTGCGCCTGGAGTTTGTTGAGCTACTCCGTACCACTCTTCCGCCGAGTAAATCGATTCCGGCCGCTCTCTCTCTCTCTCTCTCTCTCTCTCTCTCTCTCTCTCCCTCCCTCCCTCCCTCCCTCTCCCCTGCTAACCCAGCATGGCAGTGTTGTATAGGTCCCACACTGATGAGTGGTACTCAGTAATAGGTCGAATATGTGTTTTTAAGGCACTTCTTGCGTGGGCGAACTTCATTTCCATGTGAGTGTTCCAATGAATTTCAGCCTAACAACTACAGCTCCCGGCTGATATACGTCTACAGAGCGGCAAGTTAAGTGTATATATTTTTCTGTCTTTTCATCACACTATATTTATTAAATTTCGTGCAAATTTTTCTGTATAGGGGGTTTAATCTCGCTTTTATTACGTGTAAATTCAGTCACTCTGTAGCACAGTAGTTTAATACTGAACAACCAGGTACAAAGCTCATTAACGCATCAGCGTCCATTGGTGATACACCAGGAGAGTAGCAAGTTGCATATCTAGGATTCAGTCTGTTTTTATAGTTTACTTCTTCAGTTAGTCTTTCTAGGATGGTTAGGATGTGTGCATGCTATGTGCGGATGCACCAGGAGCTGGCCGCAGTTTGCGAACAGCTGAATGCGCTTTTGGGTACGATCAGTTACGTTGAGGCGACTGCCTCGGAGTGGAGCGGTGGCGTCGCATGGGACACATCAGGTGTCCCTTGTTTTGCCCACGGGCTCTGCTTCCGAGGCATCTCCTAGTGCATCCGGCGCGGTGGATCCACCTCACAGCAGGATGAGTGGTGGGTTGGTAACGCGTTAGCGCACTCGAGGCGGAGGGCCAATGTAGAGACTGGCCGCCTGGCCTCGCCCAAGCACCCTGTGAGTGGACAGGTAGCCAATCCTTCAGCAGGGTCCGAGCAGGCTCAAGGGAGGAGGAGTTTCCTAGTTACCGGGAGCTCCAGCGTTTGGCGCGTTATGGAGTCCGTTAGGCAGACAGCGTTTAGGGTTGGAAAGGAAGCCAATGTGCACGCGGTATGCCTGCGGGGGGGGGGGGGGGGTCTTCACCCGAGATGTGGAGACAGCTTTACCTGCGGCTATCGAGCGTGTAGGGTGCGTACGTTTGCAGGTTGCGCCTCACTTCGACACCAACGACGCCTGTCGCATGGGTTCTGAGGCCATTTGTGGCACTGTTCCCAGAGATGACCAGAGTCCTTTGATTATGAGCCGAGTGGAGGATCTCAACCAAAGGCTCTGTAGACTCTGTGATGATCTTGGCTGCAGATATCTAGACCTGCGTTATCGTGTGGGAATTTGTAGGGCCCTCCGTAATAGGTAAGGGTGCACTACGCAAAGGAAGCAGCTATTTCGGTAGCAGGGTACTTGTGGAGTGTACGTGAGAGTTTTTTAGGCTAGACGGTAGTTTCAGGTGTTCTGATGAACACTGGCCGGTCGATACGCAGCAAGGGCAGTCAGACGGCGTTCAGAGTCAAGACAACTCGACTGTCAAAATTTTATCAGTAAACTGTCGAAGCATCCCAAGTAAATTTCCCGAATTTACTACGCTCCAGGATGGTTCTCACGCTCAAATTATTCTTGGGACTGAGAGCTAGTTGAAACCCCATGTGGAAAGCTTTGAGATATTTAACAAGTCATGGAACGGATATCGGAAAGACAGATAACAGGCCATAGGAGGGGGAGTGTTCATCGCCGTTGACAACAATATTCTCTCTATTGAGATCCAAGTTGAGTGTGACAGTGGGGTTATCTGGTCGCGTATAACAGTTGTAGGTGAAACCAAGTTACTTGTTGGATGTTTCCTCCGGCCACCCGATTCCACTGTGACAGTTCTAGAGTCATGAGTCATTCAAGGAAACTCTACGGTCAGAAGCGCGTAAACATCCAGATCATGCAATACTGGTTGGAGGCGACTTTAACCTGCCGAGTACATAGTGGGGTACAGACAGACAGACACCGTGGTTTAATAACGAAATTCGGTGGGTGCTTAGGAAGAAGGGGCTGTTGCGCTCTCGGTTCACAAGAGAACGCACAATGACTACAAGCAAAGGTTAGTAGAGATTAGTGCGTCTGTGAAAAGATCTTTGCGCGGAATATACAACAACTACCACCGTCACACCTTGGTAAAAGATCTGGCACGGAATTCGAAAAAATTCTGGTCCTGTGTAAAATCGCTAAGAGGGTCTAAGGCTTCCATTCAGTGCCTTGTTGACCAGTCTGATGTGGCAATTGCAAATAGCAAAACGAAAGCCCAAGTTTTACACTGCACGTTCAAGAAATCGTTCACAAAGAAGAATCGTGCAAACATAGCGTCATTTGACCATCGGACAGACTCCCGTATGGATAACATAGCAATAAGCATCTCTGGTACAGAGAAACAACTGAAAGGTCTGAAAGCAAATAAATCACCCTTTCCGGATGGAATCTCAATTCAGTTTTACAAAGAGTACTCTACGGCATTGGTCACTAACCTAGCCTGCATTTATCGTGAATCTCTAGCCCAGCAAAAATATCCCAAGTGACTGGACAAAAACGCACGTGACTCCAGTATGTAAGAAAGATAAAAGAACGGATCCTCAAAATTACAGACCAATATCCCTAACTTCTGTTTGCTGCAGAATCCTTGAACATGTTCTCAGTTCGAATATATTAAATTTTCTTGAGACTGAGAAGCGTGTCCCCACGAATCAGCATGGTTTTAGAAAGCAACACTCGTGCGAAACTCAGCCTGCCCTTTTCTCACATGATATACTGAGAACTATGGATGAGGGGCAACAGGCAGATTCCATATTTCTAGATTTCCCGAAAGCATCTGACACGGTGCCCCACTGCAGGCTGTTAACGAAAGAACGACCATATGGAATAGGTTCACAGATATGTGAGTGGCTCGAAGACTTCTTAGGTAATAGAACTCAGTATGTTGTCCTCAGCGGCGAGTGTTCATCAGAGACAAGGGTATCGTCAGGGGTGCCCCAGGGAAGTGTGATAGGAGCGCTGTTGTTCTCTATACACATAAATGATTTGGCAGACAGGGTGGGCAGCAATCTGCGGTTGTTTGCTGATGATGCTGTGGTGTACGGCCATGTGTCGAAGTTGACTGACAGTAGAAAGATACAAGGTGACTTAGACAAAATTTCCAATTGGTGTGATGAATGTCAGCTAGTTCTAAATGTCAAAAAATGAAAGTTAATGCGGATGAATAGAGAGAACAAACCTGCAATGTTCTTGCTTGACACGGTCAAGTTGTTCAAATAACTGGGCGTAATGTTGCAAAGCGATACAAAATGGAATGAACATGTGAAAACTATGGCCGACTTCGGTTTATTGGCAGAATTTGGGGAATTAGTGGTTCACCAGTAAAGGAGATGCATATAGGACACTGGTGTGATCTATTCTTGAGTACTGTTCGAGTTCTGTACAAGGTCGGATGAAGGAAATCTTCGAAATAACTCAGAGGCGGGCTGCTAGATTTGCTATCGGTAGGTTCGAACAACACGTAAGTGTTACGGAGATACTTCGGCAACTGAAATCGGAAATGCCGGAGGGCAGGCGACGTTCTTTTCGGGAAAAACTATTGAGGAAATTTACAGAACTGACATCTGAAGCTCTCTGCAGAGTAATGCTGTTACCTCAAACATACACTGCGCGTAAAGATCACCAAGATACGAGAAATTAGGGCTCTTAGGGAGGCATATAGACAGTCTTTTTCCCTTGCTCTATTTGCGACTGGAACAGAAAAGGAAATGACTAGTAGTGGTACAGGGTACCCTCCGCCACACACCATACGGCGGCTTGCAGGGCATCGATGTAGATGTTTTTAGTACAATTTGTTTTATGAGATCATTTCACTTTAGATTGTTCTGAATCGTTCTCCTAGGTATTTTATGGCACTTATTGTTTCCAGAGATTCGTCACCAGAAGTGTAATCCAACAGTAGCGGACTTATTCGCTTATTTATATGCAATACTGTACTTCACATTTGTTTATGTTCAGCGTCAACGGTCAACTCCTTCACAAATCATCGATCCCCTGCAGGTTTTCCTGCGATTCGGTACAGTTCCTGCGGTCGTTACCTTCTTATAGAGAACTGCTTCATGTGCAAAAAGCCCCTTATTCACTATATCATTGGTCGTCGAACTGCGGCCCAAATTAAGTTTTCGTGTGGTTCGCGGTTCCGAGCCGTATTTTGTAACAATACGCATTCAGCAGCCAGCAGCCTAATACAAAAAATCTCAACTAATGTTAAGAGCTTCTTAAGAGCGTAGTTTCCCTGCTTAGTAACAAACAAAAATATTTTCAGAGACAGTAGTATTTTAAGATGTGCTCGATTTTAATTGACGCTGGTGAATTCGGCCGTAAGCTAAGCAAAATTGCCCGCCTGTCTCAGGGACAGAGAGGTAACCGGAAAGGCCACTTAGGGGTCACGGAACGTGAGAAAGGGAATGATGTACTGTTTGTCTTCCATTACTGATGCCACACGGGCGTGCGCGACTCGGTTTGACGAGTTACTGTTGCAAAAATTTTGACACAGACATAACACGGATTTGTGATTGTGCATCGCAGAGACGGCCATCTTCAAATGCGGGACTTATTTGTAGTAAATAAAAAGAAATTCATTAAGGCTGTTGTAATACCATGCAGTAGGTGGAACAAAGCTGGTATTTCATTTATAAAACTTTATAAGGGCAAATGCATCATTAACCGAAGTCATCCGCACACGTGGGGAAACCAACCACTCTTCAGCACGCAACTATAACGAAGGAAGGGAGAAAGGAAGGAAGATTGGGTTTAACGTCCCGTCGACATCGAGGTCATTAGAGAAGGAGCACAAGCTCGGATCATGTCAAGGGTGGGGAAGAAAATCGGCCGTATCATTTCAAAGAAACCTTCCCGGCATTTCCCTGGAGCGATTTAGGAAAATCACGGAAAACCTAAATGTGGATGGTCGGACGTGGGTTTAAACTGTCGTCGTCCTGAACGCAATCCCAGTCTGCTAACCACAGTGTAACTACAGCGTCATAACTGTTAAGATGGGTCAAGTTGGCAACAACCTAAAGGAGACCATAATCAACACTAAGTGTTCTGAACAGTGCCGGCATGTAGCCATCAGTATTTTGGGGCTGCCGGCCAACTTCTCGCGTGTTTATCTATAACAAAAGTGACCCATAATTACAAAAGTGCAGTTTCTCAAAGCTCTTCAAATTACAGAGACCTGTGAGGTCGAGGTTTTATTTAAAATTTTCTCGACGTACTTACCGCCGTCTAAATGGCATTGTACGCACAGAAAAGTTTATCCACCGTGTTGTACATATTAACTGCAACTACAGCGCGATTAACATCGTAATGCATTTGATAGTTACAAGCATGTGTTGCCTGTATCTGAGAGGACCAATCTTATCTTGCAGTCTAGCGTACGAGCTCTGCATGGTTGCCATCTATCCGACATGCGCCCTGTTGCAACTGTCGTTGTGTCGCTACAGGTGGAAATGTGGTGCGTCCCTTTCGTTGGCTGGCAGGTGCAAAGTACTTTTAATTGCACTGTAGTGAAATGCTGTCTCACATGATAGTTATAGATTCCGCATTTAGAAAACACAACATAGATCGTGTACATTAGAATACTGCAGGTGCAGACATAGACGAGAAAGCCAAAAAAGTACATCACAAGACATTAAGCAAATAATTTTTATACTTAAATTTCCCAGAATAAATAATTACCATTTGCAATTGTTCGCTATACCTGACTCGGTCGCCGAATCAAAAATACACTATAGGAATTATAGCATGAGTGCTTAAAGCTGACCGGTCATCTGAGGGATGAAGCTGGGTGCACGGGCAGATAAGATTTGTCGTTGCAGGGTGAAGGTATTTGACAGGGGGAAAGGTTTCCTTGTTTGTCTTTCAGTATTGGCAACTCACGGACGTGTGTGCCTCGTACTGATCAGCGTCTATGGTATGAATTTCAAACAGAAGTAACGCCGATTCCTGCGTGTGCATTATAGATGATGATGTTTGGTTTGTGGGGTGCTGAACTGCGCGGTCATCAGCGCCCGTACAAAGTCCCAATTTTTACACAATCCAATTTTTTTACACAGTCTGATCTAGCCACTGTCACGAATGATGACGATGATGATGATGATGAAATGATGAGGACAACGCAAACACCCAGTACACGGCAGAGAAAATCCCCAACCCGGCCTGGAATCCAAACCGGGACCCCGTTATCCAGAGGCAGTAACGCTAGCCACTAGACCGTGAGCTGCGGGGAAACGTATTCGTCGAATATGTTCAAAACAGGTGTACCGTCTTTCACGAGTATCATTACATGCTTAGTGGCTGTTTAACTGAGTCGAGCATGGAAAGTAATACGTGTGGTGCAATAAACCAATAATTCACGCTAGCACCTCCTATCTCACAGCATCATGAGTAATATGAGCGAAAGCAGGTCTAACAATGGATAAGGAAATAAGATTGTGGTTAGGCTACTATGAATATTATAGTGAACTTATTATCTTAGCCAAAACAGACGCGAATCCAGCACTCGCCACAGTTTCGAAAACGTGATCTTTTACCACCAAGAGGTACTGATAAATATTCTCGCCCCTCGGCGAGAAAAACATTTTACAAGCACGGCATGAACGTGTTACATATAGGTACAATCACTGTTATTAATCATCAGCTCATACAAACAACACAACAACACTTCGTCAGGCAATTACAGTGTCTCAACTCTGGTGCCGCTGAGTTGGCAGCAATCTGAAAGATAACAGTGTTTCGAATGGTGTCGACTTTTAACGATCAGTACTTGGGGTCTGGCGGCCAGTATACTGCAGTCTTACTACAGCTTGTCTATTTCGGGCTCGTAAAATACTAATTTACGCAGGCTATCAATTGTTAATAATAAGATCGATACATATGCGGCTCTAGGTGCTTCCTCACAACGTCAGTATTGGCCCTTCAGCAAGAAGTTCGACGAGCACTGCACTAGATTACATATAATGTAAAGACACCACTGCGAAGCAGACGCCATTAGAGAAAACCCTGATCAAAGGAAAGCGAAAATTTCATGATTACTTCATTCTATTTTAAATGAGAATTTGGTGACGATGTAGATGCTGTTAATATTTTGCCATTAAATCGAATTCTTTCTGTCTCTCTTTGTTTACTAGACAACACTAACATTGTGGAGCACGCACAGTGTGACTTGTGCGGATTCCATTCATTTTTTCAGATATTTGAGATGCTAAACCAGCGTAACTTCCGCAAAAACTGAGTACCAAATTCGCCGGTAAAATACTCGCAAGGAGTCTTCTGCTGCAAGCTCTTTGTTTTCCATATTTTTCGAGGAGGCAGTATGGTACAAAACAAGAAAAAATGTCCCGTAAACGTGGGGGCGAAAAAAAAGGAAAACCCCAAAGTACGCCACTTGGACATTTCATAACTACTCGAAATAAGACTTTTAACTAACACCCTTTTGTTCAGGTTTGTAACAATGTTGATGTCGCTTGGCTGTTGGTGGTGAAGGAACAAGAACAGAAGTTCGTACAAACTTGGCTATTCACAATCTAACTAAATTTTGCGATGCAAGGGTTAAAAATTAACCGCATGTACTGATTCAAGCAGAAGCTAGTATAAAAACAGTTTTCATTTTTCGTTCAATCTAAGTCAATAAATAACTAATTCGCAAGTAATTGCGCTTGCAAGAGTAGCGCACAGTACCCTAACTCATGTTTTACATCTGACATGAAAACTCCACAAAAACGCCAATTTTGGATCTCACAGCACAATTCCACCACAGAGCGTTTTTACAGATTGTTTCAGTATTTCGGAAATACATAGTTCGTCCTATGACTTGCATGTGGAACGGCAAATGTGTCAGTAACCTCCGTGTTGGCCATTCTAATCCACAAAGACACACCACACAAGCACACAATGGACTAGCTTTCTGAATACTATCAGCTCTTTGAAGCTTTAACTCTGAGTTTGATGTATCTGTCATCTGTTACGGAAACAAGGAAACAAGAATAATTAACGAAAAGTTTCTGTTGCACGGAGAAATTTTGAATATTTTATATATACACAATGTGTCATAGTTAATGACGTAAACGCATACAGCTGAAAGTACACGATACTAGAAGCAAAGTAGTCTAGTAAACATGGGCTCTAAAATGCGTACCTTAAGAACTGTGGCACTTCATCTTTAGTACTCTAAAAACAAATCTCTTCTACTGCAAGCTCTTTGCTTTCCATATTTTTCGAGGAGGCAGTATGGTCCAAAACAAGAAAAAATGTTCAGTAAACGTGGGGTCTAAAGCGCATACATCTCTGCTACTGAACGAATTTTAGAGTCTATGTATATTGAACTTTTTTACTTGTTTTGGTTCATACTGCCTCCTTCAAAGATATGGAAAACAAAGAGCTTGCGGTAGAAGGGGTTTATTTCACAGCATCGAAGATTGAGAAGTGCCAATAGGTCTTCATCTATGCATTTGAGAGGCCAACTTACCTACACTTTTTTGCTTCTAGTATCATGCACTTTCAACTGTATGTGTTGACGCCACTGGTTGTGATACACCCTGTACAAGTAATATCGTCCACAATACAAACGTCGGTTTGAGCACCACAATGCTCAACAAGGGATGGCTCTGCTGGAAGTAATACTTTATTCAGCCTGTTATAGGGGAACCTGCAGCTTATTTGGGTTCCGAACTACGGTGCAATTTAGTAAATTTCAGTTTAACAAAAAATTGCCGATGGGGAAAGAAGAGATTAATAACAGAGAAATATATTAGGATCGACTAGAGATAAAAATCCAGACCTTAGGATTCCCAACCTGGCACTTGCAGAGCCACCATTTCACACATTTCATTTATGCAGCCGTGTATTAAATTATGGAGGCTAAAAGAAACCTTATGACAACCTCGTCCACGACAGCCAGTGTAAAATTCAAGATGAACACTTTGTAGGCATCCCAAACAAAAAGACGCACAAAATGCTAACACAAGCCAGCTAGAGATGTAGGTCTGATCTGAGGAATTTTCGTCGTCGCTACTGTGTACCACTGACGTGAATACCCGACACTGCACGTGAATATCAGATGTGTTAGTCGTTGGATGGCAACACCGCCATGAGACTGAGATCCGGTATCGGCAACGCGTCAATCAACACTTTTACAGAAACCACTAACAACATTAGATTCGAATCTGCAGACAGCGAAACACCTGAAAATGACGGACTTTCCAGTTTGCGGATGCCTCTAGGTGTATTTCTACAGACATCCAGGCTGTGGTTGTTGTCAAATAACTCTCTTAATGACAGCTTACAGCATGGCTTAGCTAAGTATAGGTATTGCATGCTGATCGTTTACACTTGGGATGCTGTCTGATTCATCAGACTTATTTAATCCGTCGCTGATGATCACGATGTCGCTGGTACACTAAGCCGCTAGGTATTCCGAAAGTGGGACAAATGACTGCAGTTTAACGTCTCGAAGACGTCGGAGTTGTTAGAGACAACCTCCTCGGTTTCTGGAAACGACAGAAATTCTACGTCAAGATGATAGACGGGGGATTTTAGCCCTCTCCTCCCAATGTGAGGCTTAATAAAACCTGAGGCGACAAAAGTCATGGAATACTTCCTAATATCGTGTAGGATCTCCTTTCGCCCGGCGTAGTTCAAGAACTTGATGCGGCATAGACTCACCAAGTCGTTGGAAGTCCCCTGCAGAAATACTGAGCCACGCTGCCTCTACGGCCGTCCGTAACTGCGAAATTGTATCTAGTGTAGGATTTTGAACACAAACTGACCTTTCGACTACGTTCCATAACTGTTCGAGAGGATTCATGGCGAGTGATCTGTGTGGCCAAATCATTCGCTCGAATTGTCCATAATGTTCTTCAAGCCAATCGCGAACAACTGTGACCCAGCTGTCACGGTGGATTGTCGTCCATAAAAATTCCATCGTTGTTCGGGAACATGAAGCCCATGATTGACTGCATGAGAAAGTTTAAAGAACCGGCATTTGAAGCTGACTGCCACACGATTCTGCTGCCTCTAACAAATTTTATGCGGTAGGACCACTGAGATAAGAGACGAGAAAGTAGAGCTCATATGGAGACACATAGACAGTCGTTTTTTCTTCGCTCAATTTGCGAAAGGAACAGGAAAGGAAATGATTAGTAGTGGTACGGGGTACACTCCACCACGGGCCGTATGGTGGATTGCGGAGTTCCTACGCAGTTGTAGGTGTAGATCAGTTCAGTTGGAGCAGAGCACCTCGTCCATTCATTTAAACACAGCACACATCATTATGGAGCCACCACCAACTTGAACGATGCCTTGTTGACGACTTGCGTCCATAGCTTCGAGGGATCTGCGCCACATTCGAACCCTACCATCAGCTCTTATCAGCTGAAACGGGAACTCGTTTTCTTAGTCCACGATTTTCCAGTCGTCTAGGGCCGAAGCGATATGGTCAAGAGCACGCGAGAGGCGCTGCAGGAGATGTGCTGTTAGCAATGGCACTCCCGTAGGTCGTCTGCTGCCATAGCCCATTAACGCCAAATTTCGCCGCACTGTCCTACCGGCTACGTTGGTCGT
The DNA here is from genome assembly GCF_021461385.2 of Schistocerca piceifrons. Lineage (NCBI taxonomy): Eukaryota > Metazoa > Arthropoda > Insecta > Orthoptera > Acrididae > Schistocerca > Schistocerca piceifrons. Next base: position 498,135,679 of record NC_060138.1, on the reverse strand, counting down.
ACGTCCGACATGGATTTCTGTGGTTACTTCAAGCAGTTTAGCTCGTCTGTTAGCTCTGACAACTGTATGTAAACGCCGCTGTTCTCGGTCCCCAAGTGAAGGCCGTCGGCCACTGTGTTGTCCGTGGTGAGAGGTAATACTGAAAATTTGGAATTCTCGGTATTTCCTAAATGGAATGTTCCATGCGTCTAGCTCCAACTACTATTCTGCATTCAAAATCTGTTAATTACCGTCGTGCGGACATAATTGCATCGTAAATCGTATCAAATGAATCACCTGAACACAAAAAGACAGATCTGCCAATACACTGCCCTTTTATACCTTGTATGGGCGATGCTACAGTAATCTGAATATATGTGCATATCGTTACCCATGACTTCCGTCACCTCAGTGTTCCGGCTACTGCGCCACCTATGTGGGCAATACCACAGGAAAGACTAATGTCGACTATGGGACAAAAAGAGAAAATAAATTATCTCTCCAAAGAAACATGTCTTATCTGCGGAAGCATTAGCCGTTCGAAAAGCAGGTATGTGTGGTAGAAGAGTCTCACGTAAGAAGCTTCTAACCACATCAGATGGCAAGAGCGCATTACAATCTTTGTAGTTGCCCAGTATAGTGCAGCTGGCCATTGGGTACTATTTTTTTGCGTTACGGGCCGCACAGGGACAACATTCTAGCATCTGCGCAGACTAGCAAAAGAGGCAATGAATAAGCCGCAAACACAATATCGTTTCAAGCTATCACGAATTCACATTAACTGCATTGTTCAAAAATGAGTCTTTCAAGAACTCGTAAACAGTTGAATCACTTTAAAATAAAAGAGGTAAAATTTACGCAAAACTACAGGCAGATATTATACAAAAATTTTGGTTTACTTCGTAAGTAACAGAAATAAATAAAATCGCTAATAAGAGTGAGACTCAACCACAGTTCATTTCTAGCCATTTGCATCGAATCAATGAGATTGGAACATCAATTTTAACCTTCACTTTTCCCTGCAGATCGTCCGACAGACACCGAAAAGATACACTGTCCTTCTTAGTAAGATCTGGGAACTAGTTACCAACTCCTGTCGTTTACTTACTACCCACGAACTATCGAAAGTGTATAAAGTACTACATAAATTTTTGTGCAAATGTAATATATTTATATAAAGAAAACTGTAGAATAAGTATAACAGGAATATGTTGCAATGTATTTCTGTTTAGAAATGTTCTAATACATACACTGAAACGCCAAAGAAACTGGATTAGGCATGCGTATTCAAATACAGATATATGTAAACAGGCATAATGCGGCGCTGCGTTCGGCAACACCTATGTAAGACAACAAGTGTCTGGCGCAGTTGTCAGATCGGTTACTGCTGCTACAATGGTAGGTAATCAACATTTAAGTGAGTTTGAATGTGGTGTTATGGGGCCGCACAAGCGATGGGACACAGCATCTCCGGGGTAGCGATGAAATGGGTTTTTTCCCGTACGATCATTTCACGAGTGTACCGTGAATATCAGGAATCTGGTAAAACATCAAATCTCCGACATCGCTGCGGACGGAAAAAGATGCTGCAAGATGAGACCAACGACAACTGAAGAGAATCGTTCAACGTGACAGAACTGCAACCCTTACGCATATTGCTGCAGATTCCAATGCTAGGTCACCAGCAAGTGTCAGCGTGTGAACCATTCAACGAAACATTATCGATATGGGCTTTTGGAGCCGAAGGCCCACTAGTGAACCATTGATGGCCGAATCGACACAAGGCTTTACGTGTCGCCCAGGCCCGTCAACACCGACATTGGACTGTTGATGACTGGAAACATGTTGCCTGGTCGGACGAGTCTCGTTTCAAATTGTATCGAGCGGATTGACGTGAACGGGTATGTCAGCAGGGAACTGTTCAAGCTAGTGGAGGCTCTATAATGGTGTGGGGCGTGTGCAGTTGGAGCGATATGTGACCTCTGATACGTCTAATACGGCTCTGACAGGTGACACGTAAGTAAGCATCCTGTCTGCACGTCCATCCATTCATCTCCATTGTGCATTCCGACTGACTTGAACGATTCCAGCAGGGCAATGCAGCACCACATACGATCAAAAAGGGCTCCAGTACCAAAGGGTACATGGCAAAGAATCGACGAGAATCGACCAAGCAACAGTCGGTATTGTAGTTGTAAATTGTCGTAGCTGTGTTGGAAAAGTACCAGAGCTTCAAGCGCCGATACAAAGCACTGAAGGTAAAATCGTTATAGAAACAGAAAGCTGGCTAAAGCCGGAGATAAATTCTGCCGAAATTTTAGCAGAGGCTCAAACCGTGTTCAGAGAGGGTAGATTAAGTAAAGTAGGTGGTGGTGTGTTTGTTTCTGTTGGTAAAAGTTTATCTTGTAGTGAAGTTGAAATAGATAGTTCCTGCGAATTACTATGGGTAGAGGTTATACTCAACAGCCGTACCAAAATAATAATTGGTTCCTTCTACCGACCCCCGACTCAGATGATATAATAGCTGAACGGTTCAAAGAAAACTTGAATCTCATTACAAATAAGTACCCCACTCAAACAGTTATAATTGATGGAGACTTCAATCTACCCTCGATTTGTTGGCGAAAATACATGTTCAAAGCCGGTGGTAGACAGAAAACATCTTCCGAAATTGTACTAAATGTTTTCTCTGAGAATTACTTTGAACAGTTGTAAATGGTTGCGAAAACACACTTGACCTCTTAGCCACAAATAATCCTGATCTAATAGAGAGCGTCATGACGGATACAGGGATTAGTGATCACAAGGTCATTGTTGCGAGGCTCAAAACCATATCAACCGAAACCACTAAAAATAAGCACAAAATATATTTAAAATAGCAGATAAAAATTTGCTTGATTCCTTCCTAAAGAGAGTCTCTATTCCTTCCAAGCTAATTATGTAAATGTGGACCAGATATGGCTCAGATTCAAAGATACAGTATCGACAGCAACAGACAGATTCATATTGCGTAAGTTCATAAGAGACGGGACTGATCCACCATGGCACACAAAACACCTCAGAACACTGTTGCAGAAACAACGAAAAAAGCACGCCAAATTCAGAAGAACGCAAAATCCTCAAGACTGGCTAAGTTTCACGGAAGCTCGAAATCTTGTGCGGACGTCAATGCGAGATGCTTTTAATAGTTTCCAAAATGAAACATTGTCTCAAAATATGGCAGAAAACCCAAAGAGATTCTGGTCGTATGTAAAGTACATCAGTGGCAAAAAACAGTCAATATCGTCACTGCGCGATAGCGATGGAAATGTTACCGATGATGGTGCCACTAAAGAGGAGTTATTAAATACAGTTTCCCGTAATTCCTTCACGAAAGAAGACGAAGTAAATATCCCAGAATTCGAAACCAGAACAGGTGTTAGCATGAGTGACATAAAAGTAGATGTCTTAAGTGTTGCGAAACAACTCAAATCACTTTAGAAAGGCAAGTCTTCCGGTCCAGATGGTGTATCAATCAAGTTCCTTTCAGAGTATGCAGACCCAACAGCGCCTTTCTTAGCAATCATATACAACCGCTTACTTGACGAAAGGTCTGTTCCTAGAGACTGGAAAGTAGCACAGGTCACACCAATATTCAAGAAAGGAAATAGGAGTAACCCATTGAATTACAGACCCATATCACTGACCTCAATTTGCAGTAGGATTTTGGAGCATATACTGTACTCGAACATTATGAATCACCTTGAAGAAAATGACTTATTGATACATAACCAACACGGATTCAGAAAATATCGTTCTTGTGCAACACAGCTAACTCTTTATTCCCATGAAGTAATGAGTCCTGTCGACAAGGGATATCAGATCGATTCCATTTTCTTAGATTTCCAGAAGGCTTAATCAAATTTCAAGCATAAGGAGTATCGTTCAAAATGGTTCAAATGGCTCTGAGCACTATGCGACTTAACTTCTCAGGTCATCAGTCGCCTAGAACTTAGAATTAATTAAACCTAACTAACCTAAGGCCATCACACACATCCATGACCGAAGCAGGATTCGAACCTGCGACCGTATCGGTCGCTCGGCTCCAGACTGAAACGCCTATAACCGCTCGGCCACAACGGCCGGCTCTAGGTGATAATCTGAGTAGCCCCCTTAAATTGTTTGCAGATGACGCTGTAATTTACCGTCTAGTAAAATCATCAGACGATCAATTCCAATGACAAAATGACCTAGAGAGAATTCCTGTATGGTGCGAAAAGTGGTAATTGGCACTAAACAAAGAAAAGTGCGAGGTCATCCACATGGGTACTAAAAGAAATCCGATAAATTTTGGGTATACGATAAATCGCACAAATCTAAGGGCTGTCAATTCAACTAAATACCTAGGAATTACAATTACGAGCAACTTAAATTGGAAAGACCACATAGATAGTATTGTGGGGAAGGCGAAACAAAGACTGCGCTTTGCTGCCAGAACACTTAGAAGATGCGACAAACCTACTAAAGACAAAGCCTACATTACGCTTGTCCGTCCTCTGCTGGAATACTGCTGCGCGGTGTGTGATCTTTACCAGGTAGGATTGACGGAGGAGATCGAAAAAGTGCAAAGAAGGGAAGCTCGTTTCGTGTTAACGCGCAATAGGGGTGAGAGTGTCACTGATATGATCCGCGAGTTGGGGTGGCAGTCATTGAAACAAAAGCGGTTTTCTTTGCTGCGAGATCTATTTACGAAATTTCAATCACCAACTTTCTCTTCAGAATGCGAAAATATTTTGTTGACGCCCACCTACGTAGGGAGAAATAATCATCATAATAAAATAAGAGAAATCAGAGCTCGAAAGGGAAGATTTAGGTGTTCGTTTTTCCCACGCGCCATTCGAGAGTGGAATTGTAGAGAAGTAGTATGAAAATGGTTCGATGAACCCTCTGCCAGGCACTTAAGTGTGACTTGCAGAGTAACCATGTAGATGTAGATGTCCAGAATTGCAACAGGGTAACTCCAGGAACACTCTTCTGAGTTTAAACACTTCCGCTGGCCACCAAACTCCCCGGACATGAACGTTATTAAGCATATCTGGGGTGCCTCGCAACGTGCTGTTCAGAAGACATCTACACCCCCTTGTACAGATTTATGGACAGCCCTGAAGGAGCACTACTTCAGACATTAGTCGAGTCCATGCCACTTTACGTTGTGGCACTTCTGCATGTTCGCGGGGACCCTACACGATATTGGGCAGGTGTACCAGGTTCTTTGGCTCTTCAGTGTGTTTGGCTGTACATTCAATGTAACCAAACGCTAAAAATAAATAAATAAAAATAAAACTACGGAAAAAGGCGTTCATTCAAAATAATGAGTAAACTCGCTACCTACAGGACAGGTAGAAAGATGAATTCTCTTTCTAAGCGAGCCACACTGACGCTAGGAAGTGGCCCAGCTGCAATGGTTGAGGTGCATACAACGGTAGAGGCGGTTGTCGTTGCCCTTTAATACAATACCGGCCAGCGAACAATCGGCGATTCCTAAAAGGGGCGTTGCAGGTGATTGCCACTGAAGATCGGTCAGCAATGAGCGTTGCGGGGCAACTTCACAGCAGGATAGGGGCAAGGGGAAGGGGCATGCAGAAACCCTTTGTTGTCAGGTATCACAAGCCACGCCGTCAGCGCTGCAATTTTAAACCCAATATACGAAATCTGAAAATGAACGTGAAATGCATGACAGACGGTCTTAGCATTGTACCGCTTGTTAGGGCTTCTTCCCGTTCCAATCGCGTTTGAAGAGCGTGAAGTTCGTGACAGTTCATGATGGGTCGGACGCTCCTTGGAATATATTCACTGTAAATAAACTTCTGTAGAAAGGGTACACGACTTAAACTAACTGACGCTAAGGACAACAACACACACGCCCATGCCCGAGGGAGGACTCGAACCTCCGACGGAGGGAGTAGCGCGAACCGTGGCAAGACTCCCTTGACCGCGCGGCTACCGAGCGCGGCGCCTGGGTAATGTGGTACAATTTCGATATAGGTGCAATTCCGATCATCATAAGGTTTCGCGTCAATTTTCAATTTCGTAGTGTTGGTAGTACTTTCCTTTGCTTGGCGTAGCAGTGCGGAATGTTTATGCAGCTCCTCCTGTCTTTGCTCCGAATAGAGATATAAATTTTTTTTGTTGAGGGGTAAGTGAAGTTCCATACTTTTATGTGCTCTTATACACTGACTAGTTTCCATGTGCTTGTAAATTCTTTATTAGTGAGATTAGAGACTTGTTTTCCATTCTGGCGTGTTGTGAGGCATCTATAGAGAGACTGTGTGAAATGTTGTCATCTCTTGGCATTGTTCACTAACGGCAACAATACATTTACGATCAGAAAAAAGGCATGATTTCGATTAATACAGTGCTTTAGTTTAGTTTGTTAACACTCATTACTGTAGGAAGATTATACACAATTACTTCAAATAAGTTCTATACATAAATGTATAGAATATTTTCTCTTGCGAGTTTTTAAAGAAAATTCTTTTTTTCTCTTAGATGCCCCAGAAACGACCAGAAAAGAAAATCTACAATAAATGGAATCTAATTGCATTATATGAGGCAGTAAAGAGTGTAATGGATGGAAATTTGAGCCTTCGAGCTGCACCAGAATTATACGATTTTCTTTCGGTACGCTGCATACTAAAGTACAAATTAAAAAGGAAATACAAGCTGGGTTACCTCCGACTATAAAAAACAGAACCGGTCATCCAACAGTGCTGAATTCTGAAATGAAGATGCTTTGGTCCAAACAGTTTTATTTCTAGAACAAGCGGAACTGGGTCTGTCGCTACTCCAGTTAAGACGAGCTGCAGTTCGGCTGGCTGAGAAAGTAATTTGAAACATCCACGGAACGTAGAAAGTAAGGTTGCTGGAATCGATTGGTTTAGAGCATTTCTTAAGGGACACGCTAACCTTAGCCTGCGAAAATCTTTTATGAGTCAGAGAGAAAGACTTAAATAGAGCGGTAGTAAGTAAATGTTTTCAGACTTTGGAAGAAATCATACAGAAATACCATTTGTCTGATACACCATAGTATATTTATAATATGGATGAGTCCGGCTTTCCTCTTAACAACAGACCTCCAAAAATACACTTGTGTCCAAAATTAAAGCATCAAACTGCTATTTCCCCGTCCTGTGTTCAAATCAAGATATAATCATACAAATTGCCAACAAATGTCGTTACGATCGTGTTCTGCAAGGAAGATAGCATTCCGATCAACGGCAAACCACGCTAACAATGACGTCAGGGCACCTATCAAGCGAGATGGTGTGTGCAGAGTTGTCCTACATCCACAATCACTGTGTACACAGTAACAGACGGTGGAGTATGGCACAGAGAAAACGTCTACAGACTCTGTGCTGTAGAGGACCATAGGCAGAATGGAAGCAGGAGAGTCGCAAACTGATGTGGCCCCATGGCTTAACGCGAATAGTTCTGTTGTTTCTCCGATGAGGCGACAGTTTATAGAGAACGAAACCGTATGACGGAGACCAGGACAGGGCCGACTACGTGTGACATCATCATAAAGAGTGGACCGTTATTTGGCTGTAAGGGCACGACGGCACACCATTAGTACTGCACTGCAACTGGCATCTGACCTCGCATCATCCCCTGGACGTGTTGTATCGAGGTAAACGATGTACAGAAGGCTTCAGCAGAGCGGCCTTTATTGTTCGAGACCTGCTGTCTGTTTACCTCTGGCGTGTTTTTACAGAAGGGAACATCTAGAGTGGAGCCGTCAACATACCACGTGGACGGTCGAAGAGTGGACCAATGCTCTTTTCATAAATAAGTCCCGATTTGGTCTGGAGAGTGATTCTGGACGGATTCGCATCTGGAGGCTACGTGGAATACGATTTCTGGACTCAAACATTGTGTAAAGAGATCGATATCAAAGAGGATCCGTAATGGTGTGGGCAGGGGTTATGTTGACCATTCGAACACCTCTTCATGAAATTGTACGGGTGAGTCAGCAAGATTTAACTGCTGTCAGGTACCGTGATAAGATCTTGGAATCTCTTGCACTGTTGTTGTGAATTGCTGTGGGTCCAGACTTCACGCTGATGGACGATAATGCTCGACCTCATAGAGCATGGCTAGTTGATGTTTTCTTGGAAATGGAAGATATTGCACGCTTGCCGTGGCCTGCTCGCTCTCCCGATTTGAATCCCATAGAGCATGTCTGGGATGCACTAAGGAGACTGACTGCATCACGTCAGCATACACCAACCACTCTCCAAGACTTGTGGGGAGCTCTGCAGGAAGAATGGGCGTTGTTGCCTCAACATGAGATTGATGACATCATTCAAAGCATGTGCCGTCGTTGTTAGGCCTGTACTGGTGCCAGAGAGGGTCACCCCCCCCCCCCCCCCATTCTGGGCACATTAATCGGTTGTCAGAATGTGTGTGCAAGTCCGTTAAGTTTGAAGAAAACGACGAACGTTTTTACCTACCATTATGCACGTTGCAGTTGATTACGTTCTTAATTCTTTACCTTGTTTCTACTTCACTATCACCTGTTCACACTGTTTTGTGGCAAAACAGACGCACCCTTGCAAAGTTTCCGTTTGCTGCTTTAATTTTGGGCACTTGTGTAGTTAGTCTTAAAGGTAAGTGAGAAGTTGTTTCACTAACAAACGTGGAAAGAGAGCAAAATGTGACTGTTGCTGCATGCATGAATGCATCTGTAACATTTACCACCAATGTTAATGTTCTAGGGAATGAGGAAACGCCCTGAATTTCAAGATGGCTTACCTCATAGTTCCATTACGGAGATGAGTGAATCGGGTTACATTAAAGAAGAAATTTTTATGATCAGGCTTAGACAGAACTTTCTTCAAGTCTCCAAAGGCTAAATGTCACAAAAATCCAACTGGGTGGATTCATCGTAATCCCAATAAAGCATTACAAAACAAAGATTCTGTACTATTTTCTGTGATGCCTGGAGCAAAACTGCATCTGTTGGGGGTGCAGTCAAGGGGCTTCAGTGCACAGACGTTGTTGCCGACAAGAAATTTGTACCTTCAACGTCATTTGAGGCTCCTGCTCCTTCAGCCTCCACCAATCAAGCTACTACCATCATTCTGGGTGAAGAGCGCATATCTTTACAAGGTGTAACTGAAGAGCACGGCAAATCTGTAACACCAGCATCCAGTACCATTTCTCAACACGATGCTGTCAAGGACATTTTGCCAACTCCAAAGAAAAAAGTATCGTCTCGGAAAAGGAAAACACAGACATCAATTCGACTCACTTCAGATGAAAACCTGGACGACCACTGCAGCAAGAGAAATCTTTTTAAACAGGGACCAAACAAACAAATAAACAAATGCAACAAAAACAATAAAAAGAAATATAGTCTATGAGAAATGATGAAAAAGTATTAAAAACTTCAAATCGCACAGCAAACAACGGGAATAATTGTGTATTTCGTTCCTTGCATTGTTATAGTGCGGAATCATTGGCAAAGGGTGACTGGATTCGCTGCTAAAAATGTAATGTTTGGTACCATGAAGTTCTCGCCGGTGCCCGAGAGGAAAAGTGCTTTTTATATGGAAGGTGTAAATGATCAGATTTGTACCAAGAAGTTATCATAATTGTACCTAGTGTGGTACATTTTCGAACAATTTTACACAATTCTGTAGCCTTTCCTTGTGTTTAAACCAAGACTTGTAACGGTGTAGTATTTGTGTTACACATTCGTTAAACGATAAAGAAAAAGTGCCATAATTTAAATTATTTCTTTCCTCAACGTGTTTCCAGTTACGATAGCATTTGTCCGAAATGATCGAAATTGTACCACCTTACCCTGAGGATAGAGGGATGCCGAATGTCTGCCAAGAATGGAATGCGTGAAGTCTCCAATGACTACCTAAAGAAATTCTAGCCGTATGTAAAGACTGTTAGTGGCACCAAAGTGTCGAGTCACTCACAGACGAGGCAGGAATTAAAACTGAGAGTGTGAAAGCAAATGCAGAAATTCTTAACTCTGTTTTCAAATGTTCCTCTGCAAAGGAAAACGAAGGAGTTTTGCCTCCAATTTAATTCTCGTGCCTCTGAAAAGATGAATGATACAGGTAATAGAGTCAGTGGCGTTAACAAACAACTGAAATCGTAAAAATCCATAAATCCGAATCATATTCTATACCCAAATTGAGTTAGCCTCTCTGTTAACTATAATCTATCGTAGTTCTCTCAAACAAAAAACCGCGGGCCCAGTAGTTGGAGGAAAGAACGGGTCTCAGCTGTCTACAATGAGGGTAGTAGAAGTGATCCACAAAACTACTGTCGAAGAACCTTGAAATCCAATTGTAGAAGAATTTTTGAACATCTTCTGAGCTCAAATATAAGGAGGTATATCGAACAGAATGACCCCCTCTTTGCCATCCAGCACGGATTTCGACGACATCGATCATATGAAGCCCAACTTGCACTTTTCCCGCGTGACATACGAAAAGTGATGGATCATGGCAGTCAGGTAGATGCAGCATTTCTCGATTTTCGAAAAGCATTTGACTCAGTACCACTCCTAAGCTTATGATCAAAAATACGATCGTATAGGGTATCAATGCGACTAGGTTGAACACTTTTTGGCAGGGAGGACGAAGAAAGTTAACGTGGATGGAGAAGTGACTTTGGGTGTACCCCAGGGACGTGTGTTGGGTTCCTTACTGTTCATGCTGTATGTTAATGACCTTGCGGACAACATTTATAACAACCTCAGGGTTTTCACAAATGTTGCAGTTATCTGCAATGAAATAATGTCTGAAAAAAGCTGCACAAATATTCAGTCAGATCTTGATAAGATTTCAAAGTGACAGAGAGTTTGGTACCTCTATTCAAATGATCAGAAATGTGAAAGAACGCACCTCAGAAAACGAAAACAACGTGGTATCCTATGACAATAATATCAAAGAGTCACTATTGGTATCGGCCAACTCGTGCAAATACCTGGATGGAACACTTTGTACGGATATGAAATGGAATGAGCTCGTAGGATTCGTTGCGGGTAAAGCAAAGTGGTAGATTTCGCTTTTTCTTTTTTTCTGGCTGAATATCGGGGAAGGGCAATCGGTCTACAAAGGAGATTGCTTACAAATCACTCGTGCGACCCATTCTCTCCCCATTCTAGAATATTGCTCGTTCTAGCATATTGCTTGAGTTGTGGTGGGACCCGTACCAACAGGAGGAACAGCGGATATTGAACGTATACGGAGAAGATCAGTACGAATGGTCAAAGACTTGTCTGATCAGTGGGAGAGTGTCACAATTATGTTGAAAGAACTGAACTGGCAGACATCTGAAGATAGACGTAAACTATCCAGAGAAAGCCTACTAACAAAATTTCAAAAACCTGTTTTAAATGAAGGCTCTAGGAATATACTACAAGCCCCTACATAACGCACCCATGAATAAAGAAGACGTTAGACAAGAAAGTCAGAGAGAAATGTGAAACGTCACGCACAGGTGATGGGTGTATCAGCGCGTCGCCGGAGAGTGAATTCGTTACTGCATGACAATGCCAAGTCTCACGACGGCCAAACCAAGGACGCGGAAATGACATTTAGAAGCATAACACTGCCTCATCGTCCTTGCACCCTAAACTTAATAAATGTACTCACTGTACCTCCAGTAAGCGTAAAGAAATCCATCGGGGAATGATATTTGAAAATCATGAAGCCCTAATTAAAATCGTAAATTGTGACTTAGGAGGCCCGTCTACTATTTCGTCGTGCTAACATATAGATGCTTCTGAGTTTCAAGGATGGAGACAACGCGGATAAGATCTCTCTTGTTAAATATATATATCAGCATTACTTTTATTATTACAGTCGTGGAACTAAAAAGGACTTGTTTTGAAATACGTTGCACATTTTTTGGATAGTTACTCTTGCATTTATGACACCAGAACAACATATACTTTCTCTAGCCCAATTATGGATGGCAAACAGTTCTTCGTAATGAACACGAACAACCTCACAGATATTAAAAAGAAGAAGAACTGGCGAAGTTCCTTAATGAGTTAATATTTTTTACTTACGCGTGATATGAAGATCGGATAGCTTTTCATATCGGGATTCTTCTTTTCTCTACCACCGAGCCCTACACGCGGTGGACAAAACCACGAGAACACCGCGATAAAAATGTGCTTGAACATAAATGCATATGCTAGCTAAATTGCAGGTTGTACTTTTTTACTTGACCACGAACAGTGCCTGCGCAATGTCATCAAAACGTTACAAGTGTCAGTCGTGGTCAGAACAGTTTTCTGTCTACTTCTGAGTGCTTTGTGACCGAGCTCAGTGCATTCCAACACGAAAAAATTATTGGTGCTCTTTTGGTGGGTGGTTCTGTAACCAAGGTAGCCGAAGCGTTTGATGCTTCAAGAGCCATCGTACCGAAGATTTATACCAGATACAGGGAAAGCGGAGACACATGATGCGTCAAGCCACAACGAGGACGAAAGTGTGTATTGAGTGATAGTGACGGACAATCGCTGTAGAGGTTGGTTGGTAGATTTGGAGGCAGAGACAAAATAGTGAGGTTATCGGTTCCATTGGATTAGGGAAGGATGGGGGAGAAAGTCGGCCGTGCTCTTTCCAAAGGAACCATAACGGCGTTTGCCTGAAGCGATTTAGGAAAATCACGGAAAACCTAAATCAGGAGGGCCGGACGCCTATTTCAACCGTCGTCCTCCCGTATGCGAGTCCATTGTGCTAACCACTGCGCCACCTCGCTCGGTCCGTTGTAGAGGATTGTGACGAAGGATATGAGGACGACAGCTACGAAAGTCACTGTAGAACTAATTGTCGCACTCGCAAATACTGTCAGCACGAAAGTAACAATGGCACAGAATTGCATGGCGAGCTCAATTCAAAAACAGAACGTCAGTGATGCAATTGCTCGTAACAGGAACACATGGTGTCGACGCCATAGAAGCTGGATTACAGATAAATGCAAGAATGTTATTTGGTCGGATCAGCCCTGTTTCATACTTTTCCAACTTCTGGCCAAGTTTATACCCCAAGAGTGAAACATGGAGGGGTTTCAGTGCTGATTTGGGCAGTGGTATTTTGATGTTTCACGGGCCTTATGGTTACTCTGCAAGGTCGCATTACTCCCAAAGACTGTGTGTTTATTTCGGCTGATGAGGTCCATCTCACAGTAAAATCTATGTTCACGATTGGGGACGCTGTGTTCCAAGAGGCAGGACCTCTGTTCACACAGCTTGCATCGTCCAGGACTGGTTTTGTGAGCACGACGATGAACTGCCGCATTTCCCCTGACCACCACTGTAACCAGATCTGGATGGTATCGATCCTTTGTGGTCGACCTTGGCGATAAGAGTACGTCATCGTTATCCACTTCAATCATCGTTACCTGAACTTATCACTATTTTGCAGGAAGTATGGTATAAAATTCCCTCGAAACCCATACAGGACCTGTGTTTATCCGTTTCTACATAATTTGAAGCTTTTTGGATGTCAACGGTTTTCCTACAACCTATGAGGTGCGGTTATGTATTGTGTTTTTGATGTTTTCATATTTTTGTCGTCCTCCTGTAGGATTGGATAGCAGCTTTCCACTTTAGGTTAGTGTGGTTAGTAGCACATCCTCATTTGTCATGTCTTTTTCGATCATCTAGATTTCTTTGCGCATCCGCAGTATCCCATAATTTGATTTGCGTACCTCAGCTGTGGTCCTCTGTAGTTGTTATTTGTATTGATATATATCTCTAGTGTTACATTTAGTGCGGCGACCAATATGTCGCAATAGATGTCCAATAATCTGCACTTCTTCCTCTGTAGAGTTCTATAAACTTCACTTTCGGAGTATACTGATACATTAGCTCCATACTTAACAATCATATACAACCGTTCACTCGACGAAAGATCCGTACCCAAAGACTGGAAAGTTGCACAAGTCACACCAAATTCAAGAAAGGTAGTAGGAGTAATTCACTAAATTACAGGCCCATATCGTTAACGTCGATATGCAGCATGGATTTTAGAACATATATTGTGTTCGAACGTAATAAATTACCTCAAAGAAAACGGTCTTTTGACACAGAGTCAACATGGGTTTAGAAAACATCGTTCTTGTGAAACACAACTAGCTCTTTATTCACATGAAGTGCTGAGTGCTATTGACAAGGGATTTCAGATCGATTCCGTATATCTGGATTTCCGGAAGGCTTTTGACATTGTACCACACAAGCGGCTCGTAGTGAAATTGCGTGCTTACGGAATATCGTCTCAGTTATGTGACTGGATCTGTGATTTCCTGTCAGAGAGGTCACAGTTCGTTGTAATTGACGGAAAGTCATCGAGACAGAAGTGATTTCAGGCGTTCCCCAGGGTGGTGTTATAGGCCCTTTGCTGTTCCTTATCTATATAAACGATTTGGGAGACAATCTGAGCAGCCGTCTTCGGTTGTTTGCATATGACGCTATAGTTTATCGACTAATAAAGTCATCAGAAGATCAAAACAAACTGCAAAACGATTCAGAAGAAATATCGAAATGCTGCGTAAAGTGGCAGTTGACCTTAAATAACGAAAAGTGTGAGGTCATCCACATGAGTGCTAAAATGAACGCGTTAAACTTCGGTTACACGATAAATCAGTCTAATCTAAAAGCCGTAAACTCAACTAAATACCTAGGAATTACAATTACGAACAATTTAAATTGGAAAGAACACATAGAAAATGTTGTAGGGAAGGCTAACCAAAGACTGCGTTTCATTCGCAGGACACTTAGAAAATGTAACAGACTGCCTACGCTACGCTTGTCCGTCTTCTTTTAGAATACTGTTGCGCGGTGTGGGATTCTTACCAGATAGGACTGACAGAGTACATCGAAAAAGTTCAAAGAAAGGCAGCACGTTTTGCATTATCGTGAAATATGGGGGAAAGTGTCACAGAAATGATACAAGATTTGGGATGGACATCACTAAAAGAAAAGCGTTTTTCGTTGCGACGGAATCTTATCACGAAATTCCAATCACCACCTTTCTCCTCCGAATGCGAAAATATTCTGTTGACATCGACTTACATAGGGAGGAACGATCACAAAGATAAAATATGGGGAATCAGAGCTCGTACGGAAAGGTATAGGTGTTCATTCTTCCAGCGCGCTATACGAGATTGGAATAATAGAGAATTGTGAAGGTGGTTCGATGAACCCTCTGCCAGGCACTTAAATGTGATTTGCAGAGTATCCATGTAGATGTAGATCCTCTCTTCTAAGGACGTAATTTTATCAGTCCATGTGATTTTCAAGATGTGCCTGTTACACAACGTATTAAAACAAGTCTGGCGTTTTCCTTTCCAAGAAACAAAAATCCTAATCTCTGAGCCATACAATGACACACGAAAAACAAGCTTTCAGAAGAAAGATTAACGTTTACGTCCCATCAACGACGAGGTAATTATATACCAACCACATGCTCGGATAGAGCAAGGACGAGGAAGGAAATCGGTCATATTCTTTCTACGGAACTAGCACAGCATTCGTCTTAAGCGATTTAGGGAAATCAGGGAAAACTAAGATCTGGATGGACGGACAGTGAATTTAACCGCCGTCGTCCCGAATACGAGCCCTTTGTATTGCCAGTGCACCACATCTCACTCGGTATATCCTGGTTCCTACGCATCTCTTGTCAAGGGTGACGTTCTTTTTCGCGTTTCTGGGACTGTCCATGTCTTGTGATCTCACTTCCTGAATAAGAAACTGACTAATCTCGTTCCAGTAGCTAATCAGTTATCACCTACATTTAAACGAGGTTTGGCTTACCATATTTTATCACAGGTTTTTGTCACAGATTTATTTACTTTCATTTTATACTCTTCACCCACACCTCAAAATGATTAAAGCCTCTCACGTCCTGTTCAGTTTCTTTATTGTTTGATAAACTTGGCATTGTGGCTCCAGTTGGTTAATGTCACGTCCACTTTCTATTTCTTTTCTTCTGGAAAAATGTATTAAGGACAAACATGTTATGCTCGCTAATTACATAACGTATTTCCCTGTCATATTCGAAATTTCCCACTGAAGAACTTTTATTAAGTTTTTGTCTACTTTTTCCAGCTTTGCAAATCTCTGTAGTGCTATGGCCCCGTCTTGTCAGAATGTGAGTACATCGGGGCATTGGCCTGAATAGTTTCCGTGGAATATCTTGTTTTAATTCTAAAACCGTTCTCGATATTCTCATATACTGAGGGGTCCATTAAAATGTACACACTCTTTGATAGTCAGTATTAATTACGCCTGTCAGTGCTGCCGGTGTGACAGCCGCACTGGACGCGTCGGTGTTTCTCGTAGCTCGTTCAGTGTAGCTAGTTTCTGCTGATAAACTTCTTTTTTCAAGGTCCCCCATAGGTAGATGTCAAGAGGTGTAAGGTCTGGAGACCTCAGAGGATACTCAACAGCTCCTCTTCGACCTATCCACAGTTCTGGTAGAAATTCAGCCAAGTAGATCTGACATCTCTGTGGTGGTGAGGCGGAGCGGCTCCTTGGTGTAAGTAAAATCTTTCATTTCCAAATATCTCTCGGATGGCAGGTGAAATCGATGTTCGCGGGATACGAAGATACACCTCACCAGTTACGGTACCTTCAGAGAAGATTGGGCGAATCAAACGGCGCGATGACAGAACACACCACACAGTAACACCCGGTAGATTAACAAGTTTGTCCACGTGAACGTGAGGATTTTCAGGATCCGCGGTTTACAGTACCGTTCAGTTTCAACTGCGCCTCGTCAGACCAGATAACCATCTCTGCAAACCGTTCATGGTAGCGAAGCATGCTTTCAAAGCACTCGCAGTACTCTAAAAAATATCCTTCGATCCGGGTCGTCCTCGTTCAAAGTATGCAGCAATCTTGAATTGTACAGCCATACGCTTGATCGGCTTATCCCGCTTTCACGTGCACCTTCTACACAGATTTTTGAGGTAACCTAGTAAAATGTTGCAACACAGCAGCGCTGGAAGCTGAACCCGTTTTGTTTGGTCGGCCTGGACTTTCCTTATGCACATCCTGAACGGTATCGTCGGCTCCAAATTTACCCCGAATACGACAAATTGTTGTACGTGTTGGTGGCCTCGCTCCGTACTCGTTACGTCACTGCCGTTACCTCCGTCACAGTTTCGAATTCCAGTATCACTTCAATAGAGCCTTGCGTTGTTCAAGCGACAACTTTACTTCATTCACTACTGCACTGTCGTCTGCTGGAAAATGCGTGCCAAGATCTGTTGAAAAAAACAACAGACTACGCTACCGTGCAAAATTGCAAAGATATGTTATTTTGTTCCAAAGATGTCAACTATTAAAGAGTGTCTAAATTTTTCTGGGCACCTCTGTATATGCTACATTATGTCACAAAAGAAACAGGACATCAGAGAACAAGCCAATAGCACCCTAATTTCGTAAACCACATTGAGAGGGATTATTCGGCTTAAAGGGCATATCGTATGTCGAGATTTACGTTAAAGTACCTGGTATCAAGCTTTTCGGTGTAGTTTCCGGAATGCCAATTTTCTTAGCATACTCTCCCACCTTTCGTTATTATAATGTAAAAGCTCTGTGAACCTGAATATCAAGGATTTGATTTCATTACAGCGCTTTAATAACGCATGTTAATGATGGCAATATTTTCATTCTTAAATGTATGTTTCATAGAAACAACGTACCGGTAAGCAGTATTTCTTAGGATGTGCGGAACAAAATTGTCTAATTTTTGTTGTTGAAGAAGCCACTGATTTCTGCAACAGCTGCAGAAGCCAGTTTACGTTTATTTGATTTATCATGCTGAACAATACTGGAGTTCCTAACACGTCCAATTGAAAATCGGGCACTATAAATTTTACACTGAACTTCGTAACTAAGCCTTGTCCTTTCGAGGAAAAGATATGTTTCTTTTAAGTTGAAAGAAAACGTGTATTTGCGGTTCAGCAAAATAGCTTAGTTCACGCAAGTAACAGCACACCACCAGCCAACACTGTACTAAGCAAACTTAGTCTGTCTATGTTGTTCACAGAATGCGCTAATCAATGACAGCAATAAGCGATATAAGCGCCGATCCAGTGCTTCTCACAACAAGAAATGGCGAAAATTGTTCGTATGTAAGGAAATACGGGACCTATTAGCGTCCGAAAAAGAATTCAGGGGACGCGGGACACACAAGCAAAAAAAAAGTTTTTTTTTTTTTACGGGAGGAATGACAGGCTTTAAGTCGATTGTGGAAATGCTTAAGCGGTTTCAAGATTTAGGTTACGTGTATCTTTTGAGGAACGCAGCACTAGAATTTTGCTGAAAATATTCTGTAGCTTGCCGCAGCTTGACGATGCTGACGAAGAATATCTGTGAAATATCGTACGAAGCACCCGCAGAGTTTTATATTTTAATGGAGCAGTGCCTTATAGAATGTACTGCAGTTCAGTTGTTGACTGATGGCCTACAGATCACATACGCTTGCTGGGAAAACGCCTAGCCTTTCTCGTCATTACGTGATCCATCAGACACTCGTACAGAAATCCTTCAGAAGTTTATATATATTCTGCTCATTTTTTTAGCATCAGCAACTTCATTAAACATCGCCTAAGTCTCTTCTCTGCAAAATACAAATAAGATAGGTGCCTTCGAAAAACCCGACTTGTTATGCATTTCGAAAGCAAGAGAATGGTGGTAAAACGAATTTGTAAGGACAAAACACGACAACGTAACAGTTTTTGAAATTACGGTCATTAATACAAGTTTATCAATCAGAATGCGAGCTCATGTTTACGTGCGGAAGACTTCGTCGGGCTATTGCAAGGCGCCGTGGGTGTGGCTCGTGCACCGAGCAATGAATGGCAGAAAACACAGCTCTTCAAAGAAAACACGTAGAAAACGCCTTTAGCAGGTAGTTTCTGGGAAACGGATACACGTGAGGAATTATTTTTTACAACTGTTTCTCTCTGTCACTGGTGAGGGTCAATGACTGTGGGAATTGTGGAAGCGTGACGCCGCCCCCCCAGTCCCACCCGTTCGACGCAGCGTCACTATGGCGCATAACATAATGGAAAAGCTGCGCTATCGAGCTTTCTGCAGAGTATACATACCGGATACTACTGCGCATGCGCAGCAAACTCCCCACTCGAACTCTGCGCACTTTCTTCTGACTCATGTTCGCCCGCTGACGGGGAGCAGTACCGACAGTTAGCGGTAAAACGATCCCAATACAGAATGGAAAAAAAAGAGATAGTTCGGTCGCAACAAGACCTGTTACCAAATTTATCCTCTCACACAGAAGTCATTATTATGACGTGTTTTCACATGCGATTATCGAAATATTAAAACTTCACCGTAATTATCAGTCTGAAATTCTTGTTTCGGCAACCTTTATTTCAGCACTTTCCATGATTTCTGTCATTCAAATCAAGTATCGTAATACTCGTGACAACAAATCTTCCAGCGAAAATGTTGATTTTTACCGTCCACTTGCAAACAGAATGTTTATTACCATGAGTATATTTACAGTAGTAATAGGACTAATACTTAATTGGCAGATTTACATAGCAGCATCGCCAAAAGTCATTACAGTGTGATAAGTTCACCTTTATTTTAAAACGTGTTACAGGCACCGCTGGGGGTTGTTTTTATGGATATACCCCGCATTTTCCTACCACTGACGTCGCAAGATTTCTGTAAAAAAAAGATAGTTTTAATTATCGTAGTGTAGATGTATCACGAAATCTAACAAGCTTATTTCATAAAATGATACAGTATGCTGCTGCTGATGGCACATAAAGACAAGATTCATAAAACGCAGTAATATGAAGGCTGAAGACGCTTCAACGTTTTTCTTTAAAAGCACACTGCTGTTTAAAAACGCTTTAGTTTCTTTATGTTAATTATCCTTAGAGCTGCAAGGAAGCCCACGTCGTAATGTTATGAGGACAACAGAAAAAAATGTATATACGACGTCCCTTTGGCTGAAATATGGCGCTTTAAAACTACTGCACAATAGATACCGAATATTTACGATACTAAAAAATATGGGCGCATATTATGTGGAATACAATTCGCGATTTTCACTTATTGATATCTGGAAGGTACGAACGACATTAACAAGAGAATTCTCTGTTGTCTTTTTTTCCAAAGTAATTTCACTGACCACTGCACCGACTAGGATTTGTAAATCCGTACCGTATAGTAAGAGATTTACTGTATTTGAGGTTTTAAAAAAATTATCCTGTATCAATCTTGTATGGGACGCTAAAATATCTTATTTAATATTTTATTGCTAACTTAACTGCTAAGGTCATCAGTCCCTAAGCTTACACACTACTTAACCTAAATTATCCTAAGGACAAACACACATACCCATGCCCGAGAGAGGACTCGAACCTCCGCCGGTAGCAGCCACACAGTTTGAATTTGCTTTATTTAAACTTAACCAAAGACAACTGTCAAAGTAATTTAAATAACACAGTCTACGTATTACTAAACAATACTCTGAAGTATCAAAACTTGCGACAAAATGAACAATAATTTATAAACGAAAGAACAGCAACTGGTGCTCCGAACCACCGGCAATTACTCGTAGACAATAGACGTCAATCATCATTGATCGACAGTTGACATCAGTTGTTCGTTGTACGAATACGGTGAACATCGAAGTAATAAAGTCTAATTTATCTCCTAAACGAGTTAAACAGATATTTGCTCATCTAAAAATAAGAAAAAGTAAACATCCACGGCTAACATACGTCAGCAACAATTAGTTCACGTTGAAATGCGTCAAGTTGTAACTAACATTTACAGCTGGTAGGATTTCTTTATTGTTGAGAGTGATCCGAAACTGCTGAGTAAAACAGAAGAAATAAGTGAAAATGATTCTGCCTGATTTCAACCCATGATGAAATGATACGTGCTAATGTTGTTTTAATACTCTGAATGTTTTGCAAGTGTTTAAACGAGCTGTTCGATACATTACATTCCAATTATTAATACAGTATTTTACATACACTGATTAGTCTAAGTTTTCTGGTTACTATATTCTGTATGACCGTCGCTTAATAAAATAGCAGCTGTTCGGCCAAAAAATTCAGTGTTATCATTACTGTCCCTTACTGATGTGTTGCAGAATTTGGCAACCCTATCATCGATTCCTAGTAAAAGAACTGATTTAAATTTTTAGAACGACATTGGCAGATAACTAGTTTCGGCAAAACGACTATCTCCAAGTCACGAATTAACACTAAATCAGGTTTAAGGAAGGTTCCTTTTATTTGCAGCATTTGTGACGCACACGTGTGTCTCCTAGCTTATTCATTTTTCATGAGTCCGTAAGTGTAAAAATCGGCAATCCATTGCCGGGCTACGCATACTCTCAGGCCAAAACAGTATTGTAACCTATTTGAATAAGTCCGTTGTCTATTTTGTGGACTGGCAGTTTATGGTACGACTTTAGCCAGACAATATGCGCAATATTGCAATGGACTACTAGATTTGGGCACTTACGAAAAATGGATAAGGTAATACATACACGTGTATGTCACAGATGCTGGAACTAAAAGCAGTTTTATAATCTGACGCCAAGGAACTTTCCTTAAACCTGTAATTTGTTTATTTGATCGAAACGACTTGTTCGTGAATAGATATTCACTACAACAGTTTTCGATGGTTCTATGACGCCGTCCTTTAAATGAAATGAAACTGCACAGACTACAAATTTAAAATAATATCGCTATACATACCGAGCGTGATTTAGGGTGGACTACGGATTTATTCTGAATGGATTCACAGACGGATAGTTATCAAACGCTGAAATGACTTCGAGTGACTCACTGTTGTACTTATCACTCACGCTGCTGTTACTGGTTCAACAAACACCAAACGACGTCTGACCGTTATCTGAGGGAAGTTTCATGGGGATCCATTTCAGCGTTGATAAGATCGCACCTTCACATTATTGCCTAAAAGTTCTGAAAGTGCAAAATACTTTCTCCCACTAAAGTGAGAAGGACTAGTCTTCGGACTCAATATTAATGAAGCCAAGGGGAACCACGAACATGTAGTGTTTTTCCAGTTTAGAATTCATGCAGTCCGTATCAGACGGAATTAACGTGGCATCCTGAATTTGTACAGCAACAATATCGTGTGTAGTTTCAAATGGTCATCGAATCATTAACGTATCATACGTTTTACATAAACGTTGAACTAAACAAAATGCCAAAACAAACAAAATGGATATAGGAAAGAAATTTTGGAAAAATCTCTTGGTGGAGACTTACTGATAGGCTGATTGTGAGGTAAAATTATTTATGAGATGTGGGAGCGCATACAAGCAATGACTTGTCCAGCGCTCAACAGGTAAGTGAAACAGAAAGGGGATCCCTCAATTGGTGCTGCAGCACATCGAGGGCAATGGGTTCAAACTAAGATCCAGCCGCCCAGATACCGACTCTCCTACACACAAAATCAAACTAACACACGGCGTGCTGATCACTGGTGTGACACTCTGCGTAAACTGCACGCAGATACAAAGTTACACGAATACCTAAAGTACACGTAGCTCTCACTACGCTTCTCTGCTGACCAGGTATCTGCCTCACTCGCATAAATCGCCTAACGGTACAATACTTACTGGTGGCAGTGCCATTAACATGCCTGAGTACTTAGCACAGCTGTCATCAACATGAAGGCTTTTTTGAACAGCGCAGTGCTTCGCTAGACATGATCCTGATGGAAGTGGTTTGCCCTTGCCCTCCTCCGGCCTCTGAAAGCAGCCAGTTATAGCGAAGTCTAAAGTGGATCCCGCGCAGCGACGGGACATCGCATTTTGAACGTTAAAAATGTTTGCCAGAGGTGAAAGGAGCAGTGAGATAATTAATCCTTGAACCGAACAGGAATCAACCACCACGTCTGTGGGTTTGCAGTCTAGCATTTACCCACCGAGCTCCAATGTCAGATTATGACGTGAAAAATACTCTCTTCTGCTGAGCCATGTTACACTTAACTAAAGCAGTTCTGTTTTCCTTTTTTTTTGTGAACTGGTCTTATTTGTATTCGTCCCGTCAGTAAAATCAGTGGGAGTAAACTTGATGTGAAAAAAGTCGTAGTCAATTTTGTATTATGTTTTAAACCCTACTAAATCCTCGTAAAATTTACGATTACTTTAGGGTATAAAACAGTACCTTTTGAACTTAATTTGGTACGTAACACACCATTGGAGTTATTAATAGTAATTAACTAATCCGTAAATTATAAATTAATATTTTCTTTGAATAATCGGTGCAGTGGTAAACTTTAAACTGATTTAGTAGGAATGTTATATTTTCGTCCCTTTTAGTGTTCTACGGTTAATGATGCCATGTTTACGCGAATGGTACGCTGTGATGTGATTCTGAACAGGTCTTGGGCAGAGGAAGTGAATTACAAAATAAAAAAATATACGGCGCTGTTTAAAAAGGAAATATTGTTGTTCAGTATCATAGCAGCGAACAAAGTTACAAGAAAGGTATCTGTGCCTGGCAGCCAGACAACATTCACTTGTTATATTTTTGATTTTGTTTCTGGACAAAAAGTTTGTTGGGATGATCAGGATAAATGGGAAAAGTAGTATAGGAGAGATAACGTAGGTGTTAATTACAAAGAATGTACGAGTTAATGATTTCGGCACCTGTCAAGCACTGCTGCCACTCGTCATATACGCATGCAGAGAATGCGTAACTCTGGCTGAAATAGTTGGGCAGCTGAAGGCCAAATAAATACAATAATAAACAAAAAGAAAGCTCAGCTGAGGTAACAAGACACTAGGGAGGAGCGACCTAGAAGGCGGTCCGCGAGGTGAGGTGAATCAAGATGGCGACAAAGAAGCCGGGAGCCAAGTGAAAGTAAAGCGTGGCGAGGAGCAGACGGAACGGCGGATACGGGGGTCGGCGCCGCGACCGGGCGACGCCAGCGGCGGCCTTGGTGAAACGCCGGCCTGACCACACTTTTCGCGATGCCCAAAATTCCGTCGTTACGCCGGCTCCAATAGACGGATGTTATAATTCCATACCGCACAAGATACGCTACTCCGTCAAATGTTTTCTAAAAGTCCTATAGCGCGGGCGAGGTTATTACAGTGCTAGGCAAGAAAATCGATTTTCTCATTTATCGTTTTCTCGGCGGCGGGTACAGTTTCGTAGGACGAGCGCAATGGCGGCTGCGCGTGGCTCGTGGACGAGGAGGAGGAGGAGGAGGAGGAGGAAGACGGAGGGGAAGAAGAAGAGGAGGAGGAGGAAGAGAAGACTGCGAGGAGAACGGAGAAGGAGAGAGATAACTCGCCTTGGAGGAGAGCGGGAGAGGCTGCTACTAAAAAGACACGTCAGCTGCCGCTGTGAGGCGCGCGGATGGCGGAACAGGCGGCGGCAAAGGCAGCGGAAGTGTAGCGTAGTGTGGCCGCGCTAAGCGTGGTGGCGCCTCGCGCAGCTGGCGGACCGGGAGCGCATCGGGTGGCGGGCAGTGCATCCAAAAATGAAAAGAGTCTTGCGTGATGACACTGCCAGTCCTGTAAAGTTAATGCTAGCATTTCGTATACAGGAAGTATGGAGCTTCCCGAAAGGAATTTTTTTATTAATTTATATATCCACGGAAGATCAAGCTCATCAGGCCCTTTATTACATCCAGAGCCGTACCGAGACGATCCCGCGCCCTTGATAGAACTACCAAACCTCCCCCTTCCCGCCCCTACCCCTTCCGGCAAAATTACCTCGCTGCAATTTTTAATCTACGCTGATCTAGTAACTTTTATAATTTTGTATGGGTTTAAGCAAGAAAGTACAGCAAAAATGACTACCTAGTGAGACTCTGACATAAGAAATACATCGGTTAACATTTAGCACTGTGATTAGCAACTAAACCGAGAAGGTGCTTCACCGTGCGTTAGAGTTTCAATCGCAGTACAACGACAACAAAAAACCTAATGCATAAGTAGGGCCTACCAGATGCTTCAGCACTGCAGCCAACGAGCAATGGCAATGTTCACATAAGGTTCATCTGGGATGGACAAAATACAGCTATCTACAGGTACAACGACTAACAACAGCCGGCCGCGGCGGCCGAGCGGTTCTGGGCGCTTCAGTCCGGAACCGCGCGACTGCTACGGTCGCAGGTTCGAATCCTGCCTCGGGCATGGATGTGTGTGATGTCCTTAGGTTAGTTAGATTTAAGTAGTTCTAAGTTCTAGGGGACTGATGACCTCAGATGTTAAGTCCCATAGTGCTCAGAGCCATTTGAATCATTTTTTTGACTAACAAGTCCCGAAATATGATCAATTAGCCATACAATGTTTAGTCTTGAAGTTCTTTTTATTTAAGTGGTAGATTTTACCAAGCGAAACTTAGGTGCCGCAAAAGTACAGTACTGGCCGGAGAGGGAAGCCTTTTTTGTTAGCCTCCACCACCATTGCGTCTACTTCCATTCCTCAGTCGGCAGAAATCTGCAATAATCGACAGCCTTCGGTCAAATAGCATATTTGCTTCGGGAGTAATTTGCCGACCTTTGTGATCCTACAATTCTTTAGCGAATGAGCAGCACGAACTCCATTGTTGAACATGAGCTAGCTGTACAGGAGGCAGCTGCGTGGGCCACGCACGTTGTTGCCACATTAACCACGTTAGTGATTGAAGTCATTTCGTTTTTGATGCTACCTGTTCGAAATAACGCTATAAAAATCACATAGCGACAACAGCGTGACGCGTACCGAGACAAAGGCTTCCTGTCGAGATAGATGATACGAAAACGGGGAGAACTCACGTACTTCTCCCGATTAATTCTGAAACCATCTTTCTGCCTTGGTTTTTTTCGGTGAATTTTTGCGCACCTTCTGGCGGGGGCCTATCTTACTACCTCCTCCGTACAATCTTGGTGAAAAGCAGTCCTCACTGCTGACACATACGTTAAGTAGAGAAAATACTAAATATCTTGCATAGGAAAGCAAACGAAAAATTTCATAAATAGAGAATATGGAGCGTCCCAAGAGGATATTTTTCAATGATTCATCCATCCTAGAAAGATTAGTATCATCAAAGCCTTTCTTACATTTAACCAGGTATTCTACATATGATTGTTGAAGAAAGAATATCGCGTAATCGATTTTCCCGATCTCCCGGAATGCGGTCACTTAGCATACCTGGTGTTACCGCGGGAATTACGAATTCTTAATTGTTTACAAAGAAAATTAAAATAAAAGAGTATCGCACAAGTCACACAATGTAAAAGGTGTGACTTCCGTGTAACTGTAAAAGAATCAAATACGGTGTAGCCGTAAGGCCGCAAGCTCTGTGAGGCTGTTCTCGGACGATGCTATTGTCTATATGGAGGTTGCAGCTCTACAAGACTAGTGAAATGCACGAAGACCTGTAGAGGGTCTACGATTGGTGCAGTCTGCCAGTCTCAAAAACAAATCTCCGATGGCCGAATGTGGCGCTTACCCAGCGTTGCCAGTTACCAGAATAGGCGACCGCTAAAGCGTGTAGCGCGAGGCACAGAACACACTGGCACCATCGCGAAGTATTCTCCGTCTAGCTGCACAGAAAGCAACCATACCTGCCTTCGTACTTGGAACATATTATTCAAACAATTGGTCACAAGTCTGTCTAACAAACGCATTAGCAGAGAGTGAAGACAGTTAAGCGGCTTGTGAGTCGCACCTGGATATCACAGTCAATATCAGCCAAAGGCACCGCTCCAGGTCCCAGTCCCGGTCTGATACACGGTTTTAATCTGCTAGTAGGTTTCAAAACAGCGCATGCTCCGTTGCGGAGTGAAAAATCGTACTGGGAACGATGCCCTAGGTTGCGGCTAAGTCATCACTGCACAGTAGCCTTTCTTCTAGAATGCTAGTGCGGCAGGGCATGAAGGGGAGCTTCTGTGAAGAATGGAAAGTAGGAGAGAGGTATCGACAGAATGAAGCCACGAGGACGGGTTGTGAGTCGTGCTTGGAAAGAGCAGTCGGGAACAGCTGTGCTGACGGAAGACACGGTTCCGAACTGACAGGAAGTTTTAAAATTGCGCACAGTCCGAATCAAAGCGAAATACTTTTTGAAATATAGTGTCACTCCAACAGTACTCGGATACAAGGTAGAAGAGAATTCAGCTCTTTCTGTCCATGAAGTTACGCATGGATGATGAGCTCAATTTACGACTCATGACAGCTTAGTCTTTTGCGTACATGCAATTATTAATACGTAAAAAACATGAATAAAATATTTGTACGTCTATGATATGACATGAAATTCAGTGATAACACAAATACACAAGCGGTTCTTCGACGCTCTGGCCGAGTGATAACTCTACATTTAGAGTGAAAAGGGATAAGAACTGATACTATGTAGCAACGGAAGACGCACCGAACAGAGCACGTCACAAGCATCACAGATGTTCTGGTCGTTGGCTGTTGGTTTTGATAGCTGCAAGGACAGAGGAACGGAGGAAACTTGAAATTCGTCGACGTCGAGGTGAATAAGCGGAACAGCGCTAGCTCACCTGGAGAAGATGCGATACTACAAAAGTACTTATCCTGTGCTTAAATGGTGATGAGTAGCTGCTCCAAAGAAAACACATTGTAATTTTTTTTTAAATGTGATTTTGAACGTAGTTTGATTTATTATTCTCGCAATTGCATAGGTTGCGTTTCCTTTACGTGGTGTACTCTTATACCACGTATGGGGTAAGAAAACGCATTCATAATTCTTCATTGTGACTTATCGCTATCGACCTCTCTCACAAATGTTTGACACGTGCAGGCTGTTTCAAGAGGAGTGGTAACTATTTTAGGAATTGGTATAGAGTAATTCGAATGAACTTTTTTTCTTTTACAACTGTTAGAATGTAACGCAAACACTTACGGAATGTGTTTCGCAATGGTAAATGATTAAGTTCAACATTGATTTTCATAAATTCCAGCTCAGACTTAAATCCTTTCTTGAATTCTACTGATAACACCAAGTATAGTTCTTCTGCGGTTGTTTTGGCGTTCTTTTACGAAGCCAGCACTATGCGTAATTTGAACTATCAAGTCGTTTCTTGTCTAGTTTTTTTTTCCTTCGCCTTTCAGTCATCGCTACAGGCCAAAATCTAAAGTGATAAGGTCCAGGGGCCATGGCCTTGATGGCGAGGAGACGTGACCGCTTCTGCCGATCCATCTCCAGGGGAACGTAAGGTGTGTGTCACCTAACGTCTATAATGTACCAGCGGCCGTCATGTTGGAAGAACATAATCGTACTTGTAGCCAAAGGAAACTTTTCCAATAATGCTAATATTCCGTAAGGCTCAATGGTCTGGTGAAAGTCTTTTAGTTGGGACGTCACTTCCTCAACTTGCGTGTCCCTGAGACAACAGCATCCGCTGTAACCTGGCAGTTACCCATCTAAGTACTAACAGGGACCAACGTTGTTTAACTTCAGTAATACGACGAGAAACGATGAATCCAAGGTGGTGTACCCGTTGGCTCCAATGATGTTGAGAACTGTTTTCTAGAAAGTCTAGGTAATGGGGGACCTATAAGACGGTGCGGTAATACAACAGGCTCAGTCAGCTGATTGTCAAAGCACAGCACATCACACCACATCACACATTTACGGAGAAACGTTGAAAAAGTGTCTTCTCAGAGACATACGGGATTTCATCGGTCCAGATACGTCAGTTAAAGTGTCGGCGATTTTCAATTGGCCAACGTCTGCCTTCAGCTGCTTCTCGAGAGTGTTGAATGTGCTGTAAATAATAAAGGCTGAGCATATGTAACGTCCAGCATATTCTTCTGTGTGGAACGCCGATGTGTGCAGAATTTCTGCGAGTGCTTGTTGATGGAGTACTTTCTACCAGCTGAATAATGTCTTCTACTTCATCCACGCACTGTATAGCACTGTTCATTTCCAAATTCAGACGCGGTCTAGTGAAAAACCGAGAACATACTCTTGTATATGGTACTCTGTGGTTTGGAAACTGTCTACCGCATACTACTCTACAAGTATCAGCAGCGTTTCCATTATAAGATCCGCACACAAATATCATACACTGAGCATTTATAAATACGTGCGACACGCCTAAACGATACAACAGAATTGGCTAAAAAATCACAATCACAGTTGAAAATTTCAATTATGTGAACTCAAGCGTAACTTCACAACTTGAACTTCAAAACAAAAATGACTGTCTATAAACAAATTCATACCAACTGGAATCCAAAACACGCGAAATCAAAACTTATAGCTGCCACCTGATGTATCTCTGAAACCAATAAAAACAGGATGCATATTATAGGGAACGTTTTATTCGAAATAGCCAACAGTACGACAACCTAAAATACTTACTACTATTCGTGAAATACCTTATATAGATTAAATCTCGAAGCAGGGGTAACATCTATGAATAGTATCCGAAAGTTATCCTGTAGAATTCGCTTCTATCCTACGGTTGTGGTGGTTTAAGGGCTCTCAGTTGCACAATATTCACTTCTATCACAATTACCAATTATCCATCAATCACCACAATTATCAGTTCTGCAAAATTGAAAATATGCATACGCTGACCTACAAACTTGGCATTCCAAGCACTGCAACTGATATAACGTCACTGAGCGTCTTTACAGCAATGAGTGGCTAGAGGAAGGTGTACACAACTCATCCACGGTCTTATCAACCGACAGTCTGCAAATGACAAGTTCTCTGTACCAGAAAATATACTCCCCACCACACGACAGGCGTTAACCAAAGTATCCGAAGCATGTTACTCACTTTCAAAACAGTCATGGTCGAACAGTCATTAGGAAGCAGGTGTTGCAAAATGCAACTATTTCTAATGTAAATATAGAGCACACAGTTTCTCGCTTTGCTTTAACTGAACCGTCACAGGGAGATAATGTTATCGTATGCGTGGGGAATTGTGGCTACATTCGAAACTAAAAGATTGACAAGCATGAATGAGTAAGTACTTCGTGTAACTGTGCTTGACCATCTGCTGCATAATTTTGTGAACTCATTCCGACTAACACAATACGACAAGCAGGGAGGTTACATACTTTATACGTTTAACAAAATACAAAGCAGTTGACCTGGTCACCACAGACATAACATGTCGTTATTAAAAAGACTTGCGTGTTACAGATCTACAGAGGTGATCGAATCATTAGACTAAACGATTATTTTTTATACTCTTAAGTTTTGTGGTGTAAAAACTGGAGAGAAAAGTGTAATAATTGATTTGTTTTAATGGTGTGATCGATGCCACGAAATTTCCCTTCCAAGCATCTCACAGATCACTGAATTTTTCACAGCTGGTAATATTGTCATTTTCCCTCCAAATCGTGTTCGTGTTAGTTGTCTGTGTACATGCTTTGAAACTATGTTTACAGTAATGTTTTATGTTTCTGTAGTATACTTCAACTTGTTATTAATTCTATCGAAAAAAATGGTTCAAATGGCTCTGAGCACTATGGGACTCAACTGCTGTGGTCATAAGTCCCCTAGAACTTAGAACTACTTAAACCTAACTAACCTAAGGACATCACACACATCCATGCCCAGGGCAGGATTCGAACCTGCGACCGCAGTGGTCGTGTGGTTCCAGACTGTAGCGCCTTTAACCGCTCGGCCACTCCGGCCGGCAATTCTATCGACTTCTTGCTACATTAACAAGACATTATATAGCTTGTGAACTTGCATGTCTTCAACTACAGGAATAAATCGTGGAGTTTCTAAAGAAAGTGAGATTATGGGGAAGACAAAAGATGTTTCACCTCGGAAAGTTTCGGCTGTGGTAGCACTTCTTGCTAAAAATCGTTATACACAGCAAGAAACTGCTGACAGAATGAGAATATCACAGAAAACTCTCAGCAAAATCAAACTTTCAATGCAGAAAGATGGTGAATACAAGCCAAACAGGAAAGGAAAATGTGGACGTAAAAGAAAAATCATTCCTAGAACAATGAGAAGACTTACAAACATGGCAACAATGAACAACTTACTTCTACAGACATGAGCCATCAGCTGAAAGGTTTGGGTGTTGAAGTTTCACCTGTGACAGTGAGGAGGAGGCTGTTTGAACGTGGTTTAAAGGCATGCCGAAAGGAAAAAAAAAAAACCAACAGAAAATCACACCTGCCATGAAAACCAAAAGATTGCAGTGGGCTAAACAACTACAGGAGTGGACAAGTGAGGACTAGGCTAAGGTATGTGCAATGATATGGTAAATTAAGTGGGTCTGATCTCTAAAGTTAGGAGTTTTGGCTCGAAATTGTGATGTTTTATTGATACTGAAGAAATGCACATTTGAATTTTGGGACTGTTGATATCTCCTATGCTACTATTCCCAACTTTTCTAACTTGCAATTTTGTACAAATGCTTCAGGTATGCTTCAGTGATGAATCTGTTCACTGTGATGGAAGAAAGCAGCCAGTATGTTCGTTGCAGACCAGGAGGACAGTTCAAAGCTGAGTGTGTGCAGCAATGTGTGAAGCATCCAATTTCCATTATGGTCTGGAGTGTGATGTCCGTGAAAGGTCCTGGCAGATTACACACTGTCGAAGGGACAATGAGGCAAGAACAATATAAAGAAATCTTTGAAAAGGAACTTTTCCCCCAAATAAATGAGTGGTTTCCCAATAAAGATGCCATTTTTATGCATGATGGAGCATCTTGCCAGAAAGCCAAGAGTGTTGCCCTGGCCAGGGAATGGCCCTGACATGAACTCAATTGAAAATTTATGGACTATTATGAAACAGAGGATAAGGAAATTTACAATAACCACCAAACAAGTTCTCATGAAGAAACTAGAGGAAATCTGGTACCATAACAATGACATAAAATGTCATGTGAAAAGTTAATAAAAACTATGCCAAACCGGATAAAACTGTTGATTAAGAACAAAGGCATGCATGCAAAGTATTGAATGTACAAATATAATCTGCATGTGGATGTAAATGTGTAATAAATGTAAAGTTTTAGAAAAAGTGTCTTTAGTCTAATAATTTGAACACATCAGTATACACGATGGCGGATAAGATGTACATGACTTTGACGAATTGCAGATTTCTTATTGGCAATGAAGTCGTATATCAATCCAATGTTACTCGAATAAATTCGTCGTCATTATTTTCTTAGAGCACTTCTGCGACAGTTGTCAGCCAGTACTTGTGTGTTCCTTCGTGAAAATGGAGAAAAATAAATTTCATGGTATGATAAAGGACTTGCTTTTTGCGTTGTATGACGGCGAAGGGAACGGAAAATAGGTTGAGAGAGCATTATAGAAACTTATCTATCACATGGTTCGCTAGTGGTTCACAGAATTTCGATGTCACCCTTCGAGCAGGAGACATGCCGCGCGCGCTGGACGCCCACGTTGAGGGAACAAGAGAAGAAATGGTGAACACAGTTCACGATATTGTGGGACAGACAAGACCGTGAACTTCTCAAATGAACGAGTCAGTAATATTCTGCAAGTATATTTGCGTATGAGAAAAGTGTCGGCCAGATGGGTTCCGCGGATGCTCAGAGATGACAGTACGCGAAATCGTGTAAATTCACAGGTTTTTTTAAACTTAATCAAGCGCAGTCCAAACGTGTTTTATGAAACATATTCACAATTGCGGACTCTTCTGACATAAGCTCATTAGGTATCAATATATTACCCATTGGTGACACAAGAAAATTTGTGCTGGACTAGGACCCGAAACTGGATTTTCCGCTTGGCGTGAGCGGTCGCCTTAACAACTACTCTACGACATTGGACCCTTACCTAGCTTGCACTTATCGTGAATCTCACGTCCAGCGCAAAGTTTGCCATAACAGATTACATACTCGTTTGGGTCAGAGACCATCCATGGAATTCAACGGTAGGTCGTGGAGGATAATCATTTCAAAAATTAATTTATCAAGTGATTTTGACTGAGGGTTTACCAGATTTGATTTTAGATTTTTCTTCATATGTTCCTTCAAAATTACCTTTTTGTTACTTTCTTGTAGCGTGGCTAAAGTATAGGGTGGTACTAAAGAGTTCTCTGCATTCTTCATAGAATGCAAAATGTAAGGATTTTAATTTTTTTGTAAAGAAGTGTTTGTACCCCTTTTACTTCACTGGCTTTTCTTGTAAAGTTTGTTGTTGTTGTTGTTGTTGTTGTTGTTGTTGTTGTGGTGGTCTTCAGTCCAAAGACTGGTTTGATGCAGCTCTCCATGCTGCTCTATCCTGTGCAAGCCTCTTCATCTCGGAGTAACTACTGCAACCTACGTCCTTCTGAATCTGCTCACTGCATTCATGTCTTGGTCTCCGCCTTCGATTTTTACCATCCACCCTTCCCTCCGGTACTAAATTGGTGATCCCTTGATGCCTCAGAATGTGTGCTACCAACTGATCCCTTTTTGTAGTCAGGTTGAATCACAAATTTCTCTTCTCCCCAATTCTATTCAGTACCTCCTCATTAGTTACGTGATCTACCCATTTAATCTTCAGCATTCACCTGTCGCACCACATTTCAAAAGCTTCTATTCTCTTCTTGTCTAGACTGTTTATCGTCCATGTTTCACTTCCTTGCATGGCTATACTCCATACAAATACATTCAGTCTACATTTTATATCCTCCCTACTTCGACCATCATCAGTTATTTTGCATCCAAAATACCAAACCTCATCTACTACTTCAAGTGTCCTTTGCCTAAAGTAATTCCCTCAGCCTCACTTGATTCAATTCGACTACATTCCATTACCCTCGTTTTGTTTTCGTTGATGTTCATCTTACATCCTCTTTTCAAGATACTGTCCATTCCGTTCAACTGCGCTACCAAGTCCTTTAGTGCCTCTGACAGTATTGCAACGCCATTCGGAAACCTCAAAGTTTCCATTTCTTCTCCCTGGACTTCAATTCCTAATCTAAATTTTTCTTTTATTTTCTTTACTGCTTGCTCAATATACAGATTGAATAACATCGGGGATGGGCTACAACCCTCTCTCACTCCCTTATCAACCACTGCTTCCCTTCATGCCCCTCGACTCTTGTAAGTGCCATCTGATTTCTGTACAAATTATACTCAACATTTCGTTCCCTGTATTTTACGCCTGCCACCTACAGAAGGGGTTGTTTGGGAAAGGAGACCAGACAGCGAGGTCATCGGTCTCATCGGATTAGGGAAGGACGGGGAAGGGAGTAGGCCGTGCCCTTTGAAAGGAACCATCCCGGCATTTGCCTGGAGCGATTTAGGGAAATCACGGAAAACCTAAATCAGGATGGCCGGACGCGGGATTGAACCGTCGTCCTCCCGACTGCGAGTCCAGTGTCTAACCGCCACCTACAGAATTTGAAAGACAGTGTTCCAGTAAACATTGTCAAAAGCTTTTTCTTAGTCTACTAATGTTATAAACGTAGGTTTGCCTTTGCTTAACCTATCTTCTATGAAAAGTCGTACGGTCAGTATTGCTTTGCATCTTCCTACATGTCTCCGGAATTCAAACTAATCTGCCCCGAGGTCGGCTTCTATCCGTTTTTCCATTGTTCTGTCTCTGTTAAGTTTATACATCACAATATTTGCGTCAAATTCACAGATCCAGTTTCAAACCGCATTTCTTCTTAGGCTCCATATGATTACTTTTGAGACACGGGAGTGGCTGTTAAATGGAAACCGCCTAATACTGAGCAACTGAGCAGTACATGAAAGACTGACTTTAAAGGGTGATCGGATCGCTAGCCATTATCTGACAACCGATTATGGATTCTTCCCAGTTTCTCTGTTACAAACTTCCTTACGAAAATCAAGAAATCCTCCACATAGTGGACACACACGTGTGTGTACTCGGCGCAGGAGGCACGAGGGGACCGGGTGGGGGGCCACGCTAGCAAAATATAACATTCACAAACCGAACTCAGATCCTGCCCCGATAGACAGATAGGCAGTTTGAATAAAAGCGGAACATGTAATAGTTTTTCGCCAACACGAGTTGGGCGCCCGCATCCCTCGCACCTCAGATTCTGGGTGCGGTTTCGAACATTCATTAAGCTTTTTATTTCTTCGAAAAAGCTGCGTTTCAAAAGTATCTGTGCAGACGCGGAGACGGCGGCGGAACTTGAATTGGAAGATCCAGCCCTTCGGAGTCGGTGGCGGAGATCCATTTCATCCTTGTAGGAAGTATGTAGTTCCATTTACGAAACATGTGCAAAATGATTTGTATTATTAAACGGCTGACCCGGTGCACGGTTCCAGTTGAGGGTGGCCTATCTAATGACTGCTAAGGGCAACAAAAATTTGATTTTGAATATTTTATACAGTTACTGACCGAATGTAAACGTTTGAAATGCTGTTACAGTGCTCAGTACGAGCTATAACCTTTCGTTAAAGGTGTAGCACAATATGTCAAGTGTTACAGTTAGAAACTCTGTGTATGACTTGAGGCAGCGTTAACTGGCCAGAATATAGAGGGTGTTCGGAAATGCCCGTTACAAACTTCCAGAACTTATAGAGTGGAGTGGGTACATAATGTTTTGAGTAGGAACCCATGTGCGGAAACAAAGGTGTAACGCGTCCACGTCTAGTGAGGGAAAGGGAAAAGTCTGAGTTGCTTGTCCTGGTATACAATAGGGTATACAAGGCGACGTGTACTACGCTAGACCATTAGCTGATGTGTTAATGCATCATTACTGTACCGTACGTACAGTATGTTGTCTTCTTTTTTGTTTTGGAATGACATAAACACGTAATGTTTAAGTGTTAATACGGAGAAATGTACTTAAGTGAGACGCGCGGGGGTAGTCGCCCGCTCTAGTGCACCCTGTCACGGTCCGTGTGGCTCCCCCTTGTCGGAGTTTCGCGTCTTCCCTCGGGCGTGTGTGTGTGTGTGTGTGTGTGTGTGTGTGTGTGTGTGTGTGTTTTGTCCATAGCGCAAGTTAGTTTAAGTTAGATTAAGTAGTGTGTAGGCTTATGGACCGATGACCTCAGCAGTTTGATCTCGTAAGACCTAACCACAAATTGCCAAATTGCTTAAGTGATAAATGGATGCTTCGTTACGTTTCATTTCTAATTGTTGCCTAATAATTGTACTGCGTCACCTCTAAGTCTATTCTTCATGCAGAAGTGTATAAGTTAAGAACATGAACTGATACCGTCGTAGAACGGAAACGATGCGTTTGAGCACGTGGGTTCCTATTCAATATATTATGTACTCACTCCCGTCTACAAGTCCTAGAAGTTTGTAACTCTGCATTCAACCAGTATTAGAGATAAGCGCATTTAGTGACTTCCAACGAACTCTACACGTAATTTCAAACCTTTTTCGCAAGCAAAAAAATGGTTCAAATGGTTCTCAGCACTATGGAACTTAACATCTGAGGTCGTAAGTCCCCTGGACTTAGAGCTACTTAAACCTAACTAACCTACGGACATCACACATCCATGCCCGATGCATGGTTCGAACCAGCGACCGTATCGGTCACGCGGTTCCAAACTGAAGCGACTAGAACCGCTCGGCCACATCGGCCGGCTTTCTCGCTAATACCATTCCACGAAATGATGAAAGAAGAAAAAAAAAAATATCGCTTAGTAACGTTTTCTCTGTTCACGCAGCAAAACTTCAGCATCAAGCGTAACGTTTCACTTCATTAATTCTTTCCTACTAACTCTATTCTGAACGCCTTTTTTTTCCAGATGGTATACACATACACCAGTGAATGTACCTGCAAAATTATTTTATTGTGTGACTCTTAGTTCAGGAGAAATGACGCCAGATACATTGAGATACGTGAAAAACTAGCTTCTGCTTAAAACGCAGCGCAAATTACACAGACTGTACTGATCCATTGTTTGATTGGGAAAGCAGTTAAGAGATTTCCAAAAGACAGTAAATATAATTTCATTTCTTTTCTAAACTACTTCTCGCATACATGTTTAACCACAAAAATTTAACACAATACGTTGTTTGTACAATAATTTGACGTCTGAAGTTGTTTTATACATAGGTCTTCGATTTTTCAAAGAATCTGATGCGGGGTGGTTGTTCAGCAGTTAACTTCTACGCCGTGTTCAGATAAAATGTAGACCGACCACCGTGGTGCGACTATTGCTGGATTATCGATGGCGGTGTGGAAAAACAGAAATCCGATAAATTACCGTAACGCGGGATGGAGTACCGCGAGGCTTATGACGCGGGGAAAGCAGCCAGCGTGGTACAAAGGGGTGTTTCACGGGGAGTGGTGAAGGGGGAGAGAGGGAACAGGCGGCGGGAGGGGGGGGGGGGGGGAGAGGAATTTGGTTGGTGTTGTCAACGCGAATGAACGACCGCTTCAGTTCAGGACAGCCGGTCGATGACGCGCACGCAACGCGCTGGGCCGCCAGCGCGCGCCAGCCAGGCACTTGTTATTAGCGTGCGTGGTGCAGCCGCGGCTGCTAGCTATCTGCGCGCTCGCTGCACCGCCGACCCACTTCCTGCCGCCGCGGGAACTGCTCGCCCTCGCCGACTTCCCTACACCAGCCCATTCGGGCCGAGTCCCCACGCTAGGAAACTGTAGCAGGTCGCAGGAACACCTGCGGAGGATCGGCGCTTGGTGCAGGGACTGGCAGTTGACGCTCAATACAGGCATCGCGTACAATTAGGCGGGAAGATCCCTTATTGCTTTATTACACATGATTACCGAACAATCATTGGCGATATATATGAGGTTTTGAGTACTGTAAGGCAGTATTTACGCGCTGTAGCCTACCCGTCCCGACAGCCGAGCAGGTTAACGTACCGCTTCCAGGATTCGGGGTGGGTGGGGGGCGAGGACCAGGCTGCCTCGAATCCAATCCGTCTCGGGGACTAACCCTTAACTCACGAGGTGACTTTTCTGTAACATATACTACGAGGTGGGGTCTCTGGGACTCCTAAGTTTAACCCGAGAATTACGGCACAAATCATTTGAAATTTTTAATTTAAGTTACATAACCATTATTTTTACAATTTTATTTAAGTGTTGTTTAAATACCTTTGCTCATTCTATTGTACTAAATAATGCCTGCATTATTTTACTTATTATCACACAAAATCACACATAGTTTTGTGCTTTTTTTTGTTAATAGTACACATAAACGAGCTATCAGACAACTGAATTTCACATTCTGATACATTTTAGTATCTTCGTAGCTAGTAAATGGTCACATAAAACTAAATGCGCGGGTTTAAACATCCACATAAAAATTGCAATCTGCAAAATTGACATTCAGTACTGTGATCTACATTTTTTCTATCACCATTCAGAACACATTTGACTTTAACAAGCCGGCCGTTGTGGCCGAGCGGTTCTAGGCGCTTCAGTCCGGAACCGCGCTGCTGCTACGGTTGCAGGTTCGAATCCTGCCTCGGACATGGATGTGTGTGATGTCCTTAGGTTAGTTAGGTTTAAGTAGTTCTAAGTCTAGGGGACTGATGACCCCAGATGTTAAGTCTCATAGTGCTCAGAGCCATTTGAACCATTTTGACTTTAACACTTCAAAAGCTTAATTGGAGAAACAACAACATTCCCATCACAACTGTTCTGAAGTTCTTCCTCTGATTCACCGTCCTGTTCGCTATTGTAAAATCGACTTTTTTCTTGTTCTATATCACCGATATCTTTCATTAACCCACAGATAAACAATTTTATCAAGATTAGGATCGTTAACATTGACATGTTCCTGCGAGAACATTTTATACGATAGAGAAGAAAATAGGTACGTAATTCACGAGCTGCGAAATACGAGACCACAGCACGTGCCAATAACGGCCGTGCGGTTCTAGGCGCTTCAGTCCGGAGCCGCGCCGCTGCTACGGTCGCAGGTTCGAATCCTGCCTCGGGCATGGGTGTGTGTGATGTCCTTAGGTTAGTTAGGTTAAAGTAGTTCTAAGTTCTGGGGGACTGATGACCACAGCAGTTGAGTCCCATAGTGCTCAGAGCCATTTAAACCATTTTTTGCCAATAACGCGTGTTAACAACAAAGAAGAGGATGATAACGCTACCGACAGCAAAACATTCTAGGGTTGGCGATATAAGGAAGGGGCGGGCGTATACAAGGATTCCACTAGAACTGCCCTTGGAGAGAGAGTTCGAAAATTTTCGCGCGAACTGAGAGACCATATCTCGTGACTTACGGGTTAATGGCGGCGGAAGACGAGCTGGCAAGCCTGGATATGGTTTTTAGGTGATTTCCCACATCCAGCTAGATAAATACTGGGCTGGTACCGAAGTTCCACCTCAGTTACATGTCCCGCAAACGTTTTAGAAACGTCTCACACCTGAACACAGATTTACGCTAGACGGAGACAGAAGGGGCACATAGATTCCATCCCTGGGGGAGTGCCAATGTCGGGAAGGGCATCCGGACCCGCCTATCAAACGTCACTAATCATTGGAAAAGGCCATATAAAAATGCCGACTTCGTAGAGAACCGTGAAAAAGCGAAGAAGAAGAAGAAGAAGAAGAAGAAGAAGAAGAAAAGAAGAAGAAGAAGAAGAAGAAGAAAAGAAGAAGAAGAAGATCTAGACTGGAGCCAAGGAGCCTGCATAACAAAAATTTAAAATAAAAAAGTAATCTGTGTTTCAATATTGTATTGCGGACCAGACCCCCTTACAGTCGTTAAAGTCGTGGAAGTAATTATTTTGTGTATACTTACCTGACTGAGGGGAAACGACCAAGACGACACTTGGCTTACTGACTCATGGCGTCATAGCAAGGTATAAAACCACCTTCAACGTATTAGCTGGAAATTCGAAGTCAAATAAACAAGTCACTTTCTTAAAATAAACACTGTTTCAGTATAGCCGGCATATTCGTCTCAAGAGAATCAGCATACGTACTGATATTTAAAATAATTCTCATTTATTGTTCAGTACAGTTCTACGTTTTTTTAAAAAATTAAAATGCTTCGATCACTTTGGATCATCTTCAGACATAAGTAGTTGCGTCAGCAACCCGTCTTCTCTTCAGAACCTCATATCAGAGTGCTGCACTCTACTTGTCAATTCTTATCCTAAAAGGAAAGTACTGCACTCAAAAATGGCTCTGAGCACTACGGGACTCAACTGCTGTGGTCATAAGTCCCCTAGAACTTAGAACTACTTAAACCTAACTAACCTAAGGACATCACACACATCCATGCCGAGGCAGGATTCGAACCTGCGACCGTAGCGGTCGTGCGGTTCCAGACTGTAGCGCCTTTAACCGCTCGGCCACTCCGGCTGGCTTACTGCACTCAAAGTACTCTGATATGAGGCTCTGAATAGACAAGACGGGTCGCTGACACAACTGAAGATGATCCAAAGTGATCGAAACACACCATTTAATTTTTAAAAAAATATGTAACTGAGACTGAACAATAAATGAGAATTATTTACAAAACACTAATATTTTTTGTTAAATATATACTTAGTCGTAATACTTATACTACTACCGATTGTTTATTTACGCCTCTGTAGCTGTACGTTCAGCGTTGCTGACAGCCATGCTGAGGACCTGGGTTCTTTTCCCGGAACCGCCAGAGATTTATCCTTTTTGGGAGGATTGGAACGTGGTCACTCAGCCACGTGATACATGCTGACTATCTAACTGAATGAGAATTTGCGACTCCAAGGCCTCCAAAGCCCAGAACGGCGGTGCATACTTCATCCATAATATGATTCCACTGCTGAGGATGGCATGGCGGTCGGTCGGTGCGATTGGCTTGCCTGAGGCCAGAACGGCGGAGCTTTTCGATATGCTTATAGTTACACTATGTCATTATTAAAACTGAAATACTGATTTTCACACGGGCACGAAATAGATTTCTATTCCAATACTGATTTCAATTCTTTTCCTTCTTAAATTAAATCTCATCAGTTCAACAAATCTTGCAACACTGTACAACAACAATTTATACAATTGAATTATAATCCTTAAATGCTACTTGATACGTTCTTAATTCGAAAACTGCTCTAAAATGTTATTTTTGTGGGTTAGTTCTAACAAAATTTCCCGTGTTACGAAACGCACCATAAGTTCATCCTAGTAGTACAGGTATGGAAGCATCGCAAGAAATGCTGCTTGAACAAAAATTCAGATCCTAACCAAGCCTGTAGGATGCGCTGTTATATTTGACCGCGAACAGCATCTGTGCAGTGTTCTCAACACGTTGCAAATATCAGTCGTGATAAGAAAAGTGTTGTGTGAGTGTATTATATCGGAGCTACGTGAACTCGAACGTGGACAAATTGTAGGTACTCGTATGGTAGGTGCGTCAGTAACCAAGGTAGCCGAAGTGTTTGGCTTTTCAAGAGGCGCCCTATCAACGGTTTATAAAGCATACAGGGAAAGTGGAAAAAAATCGTCCGCTAAGTCACAACGCGAATGAAAGTGTGTGTTGAGTCATCGTGACGGATGATCATTGAAGAGGACTGCGTCGAAAAGTAATAGGACGACAGCTGCAAAAGTCATTACAGAAATTAATGCCGCAATCGCGAACCCTGGCTACACCAAAACAACACGAAGCGAGCTCCCTAAGTTGAGAATCGCAGTGCTAGCTAGAATTCCAAAACCACACAGCC
The DNA here is from genome assembly GCF_021461385.2 of Schistocerca piceifrons. Lineage (NCBI taxonomy): Eukaryota > Metazoa > Arthropoda > Insecta > Orthoptera > Acrididae > Schistocerca > Schistocerca piceifrons. The sequence goes on along the minus strand of NC_060138.1, from coordinate 498,094,127 downwards.
AGTGATGCAAATGCCCATAATAGAAAAACGAGGTGCGGAAACCACAAATCCTCGACTGTGGAGCAATTCAAACATGTCAATGTGTCATATGAGTCTTGTTTCGCACTGTCTCGATCTTCTGTCCGAAAAATGGTTCAAATGGCTCTGAGCACTATGGGACTTAACTTCTCAGGTCATCCTTAAACCTAACTAACCTAAGGACATCACACCCATCCATGCCCGAGGCAGGATTCGAACCTGCGACCGTAGCGGTCGCGCGGTTCCAGACTGAAGCGCCTAGAACCGCTCGGCCACATCGGCCGGCGATCTTCTGTCCGAGTTTACGTCCCAAGAGTGACACATGGCGGGGGATGGCTGATGATTTGGCCAGCCAAATCGTGATATTGTGGTATTGCATGGGCCCCCAAAGTTATTCTGAAAGGTCGCATTACTGCTAACAAGGGAACCTCCCCATCGCACCCCCCTCAGATTTAGTTATAAGTTGGCACAGTGGATAGGCCTTGAAAAACTGAACACAGATCACTCGAGAAAACAAGAAGTTGTGTGGAACTATGAAAAAAAATAAGCAAAATATACAAACAGAGTAGTCCATGCGGAAGATAGGCAACATGAAGGATAATGTCAGCTCAAGAGCGCCGTGGTCTTGTGGTTAGCGTGAGCAGCTGCGGAACGAGAGGTCCTTCACTCGAGTGAAAACTTTAATTTTTTATTTTCAGACAATTATTTTGCGAAGCTGCACAGGTACACAGAGCAGTATTGTTTACGTGATCGTGTGTCAATTATCAAAGTTCAGGCACTCACACATAATCAACTTCGCTCTCCAAAATTCCAGGACATGTTCAGATTTGCTTGGACATATGCAGGATTTGACGGTCTACACACGGAAAAATTTGAAAACGTTAAAAACATATGTTTTGACAGAGCACAGGGAGAACTGTGCGACTGTGAAACTGTTGCATTTTATGTGACAAACTCTTATGTTTTCATCACTTTTTTGGGAGTGATTATCACATCCACAAGAAAATCTAAATCGGGCAAGGTAGAAGAATCTTTTTACCCATTCGCCAAGTGTATAAGTTAGGTGGGTCGACAACATATTCCTGTCATGTGACGCACATGCCGTCACCAGTGTCGTATAGAATATATCAGACGTGTTTTCCTGTCTAGGAATCGCACCGTTTTGCGGTGCGGTCGCAAAACACAGACACTAAACTTATTACAGTGAACAGAGACGTCAATGAACGAACGGACAGATCATAGCTTTGCGAAAATAAAGAAAGTAAACTTTTCACTCGAGAGAAGACTTGAACCAAGCACCTCTCGTTCCACAGGTGCTCAGGCTAACCACGGGCCCACGGCGCTGCTGTCCTGACACTACCCTTGATGTTGCCTATCTTGCTCATGGACTACTCAGTTTGTATATTTTGCTTATATTTTCATAGTTCCACACAACTTCTTCCTGTTTTCTCGATTCATCTGTGTTCAGTTTTTCAAGGCCTATCCACTGTGCCAACTTATAACTAAATCTGAGGGGGTTGCGATGGGGAGGTTCCCTTCTAAGGATTATGTGACGATTTTGGTTGATCAGGTCCATCTCGAGGTACAATGTGTGTTCCCCAACGGTGATGCTGCGTTCACACAGATCGCGTCGTCTACAACTGGTTTTTGAGCACGAGGGTGAATCCTCACATCTGCCCTGACCATCACACTCACCAGATCTCAATATTACTGAGTCTTTGTGGTCTATTTTGTAGAGAACTTCCCACTATTTTGCAGGAAGAACGGTTGAAGATTCCCTTCAAAACCATGCAGGACCTGTATTTATCCATTCCGAGACGACTGGAAGCTGTTTTGAATGCTAACCGTTTTCCTACACCGTATTAGGTATGGTATTGTGTTGTATTTTTGATGTTTCTATATTTTTGTCCTCCCTCTGTATCTAGATCCCAAATACAGGCTTGGCGTGCGGACCTATTTAAAGCATACGTACCACAAAAAACTAATAGGTCGAACGTAGGTGAAACCAGGGTACCAAGCGCCCCGGGCATCATAGACTTTGTGCCCCCTCCATTCCGGCGTCAAACTAAATTTTTGTTTTTGTTTCTTCCTCACCTCACACCTCCTTCCATCTGACCTTGTCAGTTTCCTATATTCGAAAGAGTCAATAAAGCAAAATCGCAATGAACGTGCTTTTCACTAGCTGCTAGGAACAGCATGTCCAAGACGAAACTTCATAGTTTGAAACAGTTACACTGAACGTAATAAACAACCTAGACGCTTTTGGTGGATGGTAGATTAGCTGTGTAATTTTATTATTTATAATGTTATATGAAGCTCAGTCTTTATTCATTTTTGGATTCCGTACCTCAGTCGGTAGAAACGGAACCCTTACTGGATCACTTTTTAGTCCGTTTATCTGTCTGTCCAACTGTTAAGAACCCTTTTTTCTCAGAAACTTGTTGGTGTAAAAAATTAAGCTTCTACGTCAATGAAGTAAAAAAATTTGGCTATTTACGTCACATATTTTGATATTTTGCCAATGCCGATATCGATAACAGGCACAAATCGTCTAAATCCCGATTCGATGAACTATCTACATACATAATTAAGTTTGTATGGAACACACTAAGCGCGTGTCCTACTCGCGTCTATTCGGATTTTTTTATTTTTTATTTCAGGCGCTGTAAACCAAAGAAACTAAAAGTTTTAAAACAGGTGAAAATGACAGCGAATGCAGAAAAAACACATACCGTGTGGTGTTATGCAGAACTATGGTCAGCAATAGTTCAACGACGTTCCGGTGCAGAGTACCACAGAAACTTTTCCGTTGTCAAGAGAATCAACGCGTGGAAAGCTACATATAGAAACATGATGTGTTGCCACGAGGTGCGGTGGCACACAGTCCAGAGCACCACAGGAGATTGATAATCGCATTTCTAACACGTTCGCAAGAAGTGCTAAGAAATCCGTTCGTATGACGCCACATGAGCTTTGCGTTCGAAAATCAACTATCTGCGAAGTGCTACACAGGTGCCTAAAGCTTTATGCATAGAAAGTGCACTTGTTACCTGATGTGAAACCCGACGATAAACCATAACGAGCAATATTTGTCGAGATATTCTTCAGCGCCTCGACACAGACAAGAACTTCTTGGGTACGATTATGTTTTCCGATGAGGCAACATTTCGTGTGTGCGGGAAGGTCAACAGACACAATGTGTGAATGTGCGGTAGTGGACGGCCTTATGAGGTGATGGAGTATTAACGGGACAGCCCAAAGGTCAACATTCCCTGTGGCTTCATGGAGGATGAAATTATTGGACTTTTCCTCTATCCAGAGACTACTACTACTACTGGTCACTCGCATCTTGATAATAAGTTAATTTTGTACTCCCTCAGATATGACATCGACATAGACACTTGCGCTTCCAGCAGATGGAGCACCTCCACATTGGCATGTGGAAAGTCATAAAACATTGAGTACGAATTCCCACAAACATGGATTGGCAAAGATGGTCCAATCCCATGGCCACCCCGGTCGCCTGACGTTACACTGCTGGATTTTTTGCTGTCAGGGTATGTTGAGAACAGGGTGCACCATACCAAAATGACAACATGTTGTATTAAAGATGTTTCAAATTAGAGTGTTTCATCTCGGACACCCTGTGATTTACGCAAAAGCTATTACGTTACTTCTTTCCATCGGAAGTCACCAAATTGCTTGTTACAAACTCCAGACTATCAAACTGTCTAATTTCTAAATGAAATACGCTAATGCTTAAATAATCACAAGTAAGTATTGTTCTTGTTTGTCTGTTGTAATATTTACTAGGATACTATGACCTTAGATAAAAGGCATCGATAAATTAGTTATGTTGTTGCAGAAAGAAAAAAACACTGAAATTAAATTTTTACCGTTTCAGTACAAAGAATCAAAGCGAAAACTCACACTTTTACCCACAAATGTTTTTTTAGTTTACTTGATAACTGTGTCTCGCTTAACATAAAAACTTGTGATATCTCGCTAGATTAAGACTATACTCCTACAGTATATATCGACTGTTCTCTTCTGCTCTGCCCTCCCTCTTCGCCTCTTATTCTGCCTGTCACAAAACCGCGCCCACAAGCCAAACAGCGCACAGGGCTCACGGCCTTGGTTACGCCACGCGTACGTAAGATGGATGCCGCACAGAGATTCATTGGACGAGTCCTCAGAAAGTGAAGTTCAGTGAGACAGAAGGTAGCTTACAAAATCCTTGTGCGATCAGTATGTGAGAACCGCTTGTCAGTCTGCGACCTCTACCAGACAAAATTTACACAGGAAATGAAAAACATCAAAAGAAAAGCAGTGCGTTTCGTCACCGGCTCGTTCAGTAAGCTGGAAGGCGTCACGAAGATGCTCATCCATCTCCAGTTGCAGACGCTGCAAGAGAGGCGGTGTGCATCACGGTGTGGTTTACTGTTACAATTCCGATCGTGTATGTTGCTACAAGAATCAACCAATGATTGGACCGTATATCTCACAAAAAAACCATCGAGATAAAATCAGAGAGACTTGGGCTCGTACAGGCGCATACTATCACTCCTATTTTCCGAGCACCATTCGGGACTGCAACAGGAAGGGGGCGGGGGAAGGAACTGCTGTAAAAGAGGCACCTTGCGAAATACAGATTTAGATGCAGAAAGCGTACATACGTCAAGATCCATTTGAAGTGTTCCAGAAGTGAGGTACCTGCTCGAATAAACAGACACTTCGAGCAGAAAATAACTCCCCTTGGCTGGAGTAGAGCCTACTGACACTCACTCACTAGCCGCAGAGCAGAAAAATTGGTGCCGTGACGCCGACATCTATCTTCGAATTCACACAGTTTCGGATTTAGTAATCCATCTGGAAGGTAACTGCCTCCTACACAGTAACTAACAAGAATTCTGAAAACATTAATTATGTAAAAAAAAAAACCTTTCTTCGAATCTGATGCCACCCGATGCCTCAGCGGGTCAGGTAGCCAACTTGATAGTCTGTTTTTACAGTCTTTAAAAAAGAATTTCATGGGCGTGTAGGTCGTTAGTGACGCAGATCAGTCTCATTTACATACTAGTTAAGAAATATGGACAGATTGATCTTGGTCTTATTCCAAAAACTAACCTAAAAAAAGTCCTGTCGACGTCCAGATCATTGGAGACGAAGGGCAAACTTGGATCGGGGATAGATGGGCAAGGAAACTGGCCAAGTTCTTGTCGAGCGCTGTATTTGCCTAAAGCGGTTTACGGAAATCAAGTGAAACCTAGATTTTGATGGTGGACGGTGGATTTGAACTGCCATTCTCCAGTCCAATGCGCTGACTCCTGCGCGATTTCGCTCCGTCAAACTAGCCTGGTAGTCGCGTGAACTGATTTAGGGAAACAATTGAAAACTTAAATTCCTTTTGTCAGACATGGATCTGAAACTTTCCTCTCCTAATAGGAGTGTCATTTCAAAGGTCCTGCCCACCTGTGTACACACGACCGTTTCGGTAGCGTGATCAAGTTGAAATTCAGGGAAGTTGTGAGTGAAACTTTAGGCTTGACGATCGTATGTGTGTTTGCTGATTCGCGTGTCTGTGTCGTGAGTAATTCAGTTTCAAAACGGAAGCTGAGACCAAGTCAGGACTGATTACACGTAGAGGCTTGCGCTACAATGTCAAAATCGAATCCCTACATGGAAGAAACCCAACGGAAATTTACAACGCTTTGAGAGATGTTTGGGGACAGTGTTCTGCATCATAGCAGAGTATCACGGTGGTCAGCTCGTTTCGTGAAGGCCGGGTAAGCACTGAGGACTACTCAAGTAGTGGAAGGCCATAAACTGCAGTAGTCTACATCTCTCAGGTTATTGTTAATGACATTTAGAGAGAGGATCGACGAAAAAGACGTGATGAAATTGTAAACGAGGCCAGAAGGTCTGTCACCTCAATTTACAGAATAATAACTGAAAAGTTAAAAATGAGAAAAGTTGCTGTCAGATGGGTTCAGCATCATCAGTGTGAAGAGCAGAAAGCAGGTCGTAAAAGCATCACAGAAGAATTGCTTTAACGTTATCGAACAGAAGGATAACTGTTCCTGAGAAGGAATGTGCACTTGATGAAACCTGGATATGAGACTTAGAGCCAGAACTTAAGTCTCGGTCGTCACGATGGAAAAGTTCCGACTATCCACGCACGAAAAAAAATTGTCGCCATCAATCAAAGTTAAAACTGATTATGATCTCTCCGTGTGTAACATGAATGGAGTCACAGCTACAGACAGAGTGCTCCAGGGGACCTCTATAACAGGTGCGTACTACAAACTGCTTCTGCAAAATGATTTGCATCCGAAAATTCGTCGAAGAAGTATGTATCTGGTCCAATGGTGACACGATTTCTGTGTATAGTCCATTACAGGCAAACATACAGCAAGACTTTTTGGGGCTAACGATTAAAGAATGAAATTACACACATTTTACTGGTGCTTATGATTAAATAGCGGGCGAGGATATGAATTATTTGCCATCTTCACGTACTGTAACGACAAAGCAGATCCCGCCATACGTTTGAACAGAGACCACAAACGATTTCTGATCATTGCGAGTGCCTGAAATATACAGAAGAAAATGTAGAACAAGAAAAGGAGGAACACAGATCCTGATGCTTACGAGAGGCAATATATTCAGAGGAGAAAAAAAAGGAGAAACTGCATATTATATGGCAACTGCATATTATATGGCAACTGCATAATGCAATGATCAGTATTTGCGGCAACATTTTTGAAAAACGTGAAGACGGAACACGAAGGAGGAGGCGCCAGGTGGGAGTGTGTGGTGACTCCAAGTGATTCCCAACGAAAGATAAGAACATAGTCAGCGGTACAGGAAAAACCAGATAAGAGTTTTCAATATTTAACAAAAGCAGTGTTGTTGTTGTTACTGCTGCTGCTTCTTCAGTCCGAAGACTTGTTTTGATTCCGTTCTCCACGCTAGACTATTCCGTGCAAACCTGGTCATCTATGAATAACACCTGCATGCTACATCAATTAGAACTTCGTTTCTGGACTCAAGACCCCGTTTCCTAACAACAGATCCCTTCTTTTAATCAAGCTGTGGCACGAATTTCTTTTTCCACTTTTCGATTAAGTACCTCCGCAATAATTAGTCGATCTACACATGTAATTGACAGCATTCTTATATTGCAGCACATTTCAAAAGCTTTATTTCCTTCTCGTCTGTGCCGCTTATCGTCCACTTTTCACGTCCGTAACAGGCTACGCTCCATACAAATACCTTCAAAAAGGACGTCCTAACATATAAATTTATATTCAATGTTAACAAACTGCTCTTTTTCGGAAGCGCTTTTCTTCCTGCTACCAGCATTTTATATGCCTACGTTCTACTTCGGCTATCGTCACTTATTTTGCTGCTCGTAAATTGCTTTTGGTGTCTCATTTCCTACTTTAAATCCTTCGACATCGCCTGATTTACTTCAACAATCCATTATCCTTGTTTTATCTGTGTTGATGTACATCTTATAACCTCTTTTCAAGAAAATATCCATTCCATTCAGCTGTCCACGCAAGTCCTTCGCTGTCTCCGACAGAATTACAATGTTATCAGCAAACCATAAAATTTTTATTTCTTCTGCCTGAACTTTAATTTCTTTTCCAAATTTATCCTTAGTTTCCTTTACTGCTTTCCCGCTATACAGATTAGATTACACAAAATTTGGGAGAAGCTACAACCATGTTCACTTTCAACTACTGCGTCCTTTTCATTTCCTTCGACTCTTGGAACTGCAATTTTGTTTCCGTACCAGTTGTAGACAACTTTTCGTATTTTATCCGTACCACCTTCAGAATTTAATTGAACGTGTGTGTTCCAATCAAAATTGCCGAACGTTTGCTCCAAATCTACAAATGTAGGTTTGCCTTTCTTCAATCTTTCTACTCGTATACGTCGTAGGGTCATTATTCCAGCAGAAACACAAGCAAATCTACATCGAAATCTGGCGACTGGAAGTAGGGTATGAATGAGCAAATACCCATATAAAGGGAACCAAATATTGGAAGATACAGTTCTGAAGTCATCAGAAGAAGCCCGTCTTGGAACAATCATTTGCTTTAATCGGAGTATTGACTCATCTAGGCATCCCAAGACAGCGTCAACTTTGTGTATTTGTTGCCGGAAGGCGACGCAGAAGGAACGGTTAGCGGCCAACTGTACTACCCTTCAGGAAGCGGAAACTGCCGCACGTCGAGGAACGTACTTGCGTGAGTTTACCTATCTTGGGCAAAACGTCTGTAAAACTATTACTCGTCGCTGTTCTGATCTATTTGTGAAAATAATGCTGCCAACTTTGATAGGGCTCGCGACGCAAATAAAACACATGCGTCTTGAAAGCTGTCATTTTCCCCCGGTTACAGTGTCATATTTTCTCTGCTTCATTTATTAAAAATACTTTACAAGTATGAGAATATTTACCCGAGCGGCTCAGCGCCAAATGATTGCACTCACAATGGTGATTCAGCTACACTGTATTAAGTTTCCTGTAGCTCCCCTGATCAGAGCAGCTGTGGTTGATCACTTTCTGAGGTGACGTAATGACACCGACGTTGGTACAACGTTAAACTCGAAGAAGGGAAAGAAGAACAGTCAGTTTAGTCGCTTACAAATCGCTTTGTGGACTGTTCAAATCTGAAATTGTTGTAATGGTAGGAATTGGTTCTATTCTTCCATTCAGTATAACGTAGAGAAACTAGAAACTGTAAGCAGGATACGAATTTTAATTACAACTGTGGAATATGTAGTGAAACTGAAGGCAGTGCATGCGCATTTTGTGGCGTATAGAGGAATTCGCTGCTGCTCTTGTGCAATTACGGTGGTACACGCCGCTAGTACCTATTATTAGCGCCTCAAAGGCCGAGTTAGATGAAGGAGTAGCAGACGACACTATCGTGGAGGGTTCAAATCCCGGTAGCGAGACGATGAATCATAGCTTTGCCTCTCTTGGTTTTCATCCCTTCCTTTTCCCTGTATCATACATGACAACATAAATTCGAAACTTTGCGATATTCGTCGCAGTCATTAACCCAGAACACACAACTGCACGATCCATTGTACGCCTGTTAGGTCTAGGCTCCTACCATGAAACCAAGATTTATTCCTTCACTGTCACTGCACTCAGCCACGACGTAACTGAAATGGGTTGGGTTGTTTTGGGGGAAGAGACCAACTTGCGAGGTCATCGGTCTCATCGGTTTTTCTTTCAAAGGAACCATCCCGACATTTGCCTGGAGCGATTTAGGGAAATCACGGAAAACCTAAATCAAGATGGCCGGACGCGGGATTGAACAGTCTTCCTCCCGAATGCGAGTCCAGTGTGCTAACCACTGCGCCACCTCGCTCGGTAACTGAAATGAATTTCTGCAGATTAGCAGTACAAAATATTAAATAATTAGATAACATATATAATATTCGAAGAAAATAAAAAAACTTTGCATGTACACGGGTCAAAACTAGGGATAAGAGTAAAGGGTAAGCGCGAAATGTATACATAGCGTGATACACACAGCCTGAAAAAAAAGTGAAGCACCCAGAAGGGGAGCAGGAAATGAAACGAAACTTCAATAGTTCAGAGGGTGTGTCATGGCTTGTCAGTGATTATAAAGGGGAGTCAGATTTACATAGAACTTGCCAGAGTGAGTGCAGTTATCAGTATGACATTCAATCCGCTCTGGCATAGAAATATGGATTGACTCAGATATGAATGGTGTCATAAACCCATTTTCCCTCTCCTGAGGCAACTTTCATATCCACCATCCACCAATAAGGGACGCTAACTGCCTCAATGTGCGTGCATCTAGGGAGATCTTGTGCACTTTGATAGGTGTCATGAGTAAGATTGGAGTAGAACAGACTTCGCTGAATAGCAGTAATCGACTCGGCTCGCTCTGTTCCTTGAATGTTGATTGTAGCCTCCTACTTCTTGTCAACTGCAAATTATATCGGTGACAAGTGTTGCAGGGAGGGTTGGTCACGGACAATGTGAGGTGATCTTGCAATCTCTAACTTTATCCTAAGAATGCGAGAATGCTCTGCGAGTCCCATCGATATAGCAAAAGATGGGCAATCGTCATGGTAAATTATGTTCTATGATCAAAGTGGCAGAAATATGAAAATCGATATACGACACTGTCTGGTATGATTTGGTATGTATAGGTTTGAGAATTAACACTGAATAGACGTATTGCACAGTCATCTATCTACATTCACAATGGCCCTCGCAAAGTAGTGAAGGGATGGTTTAGCAATGATACAGAAACTGGAACACATGCTCTTGTGTCATGGTTGGCGTTGAAATCATGGAAAAACTGGCGAAATACATAAAACTGATCGCACTATCAATTGTGGTGCTTATTACAAAACATAAACAGTGCCTTTTCCATCCCGTCCATCCACTGATAGGCTGTTTATTACCACATAATGACTGACTGACATCGCTTGTTTGAGATGGACAGAGAGTTTTAGTGGAGGGGCAACTCTTTCCAGGGATGGCCAACACTGAAACAGTGACTGCGTACATGACTGCAGTATGAGAAATCAGTAGAAATGGATTACTGAGGAATCTGCTACCCCGTCACTGTGAAAGATGAGTTTAAATGTAGAGGTCATCAATCATCTTCAGACAGCTGTTTGGGAACGGTCCACAATGCTGCAAAACTCTTCCAGTTTCCATATGTTGCAATGTTTTCCACATTTTTTCTTGTCGATAAGGAACACTACCTCTGTCTTTTATTTCGATCATCCTGTGTGTGTAGTGGCAGCAGTAGCATAATTTACAACAAGCGATGTCTGAGAACCAATGGCTCACAACATGTTAATGTCAGTTTAGAACCTGACACAGAACTCGGAGTCATGGTAGAAAAAACAAAATGTATGGCAGTGTACAAAACTGTAGCCATACATTGCTTTGATGTATTACAGTAGAAAAAGCATGTGTTCAACAACACACAGAAGGCCTCTCTTGTAAATGAGTGTCTGTGGGATATGGTCCTCCTACAGTACAGGCGATGAAACTTTTACATTGGTCTGCGCAAGCAACTTCGATCATTGGCCACCTGCTCCAGTGGACTAATACCTGTATATTTAATAGGATCACCACATATGCTCAATGTCAGCACACATACGGTACTTGTTCTCGAGATATATATATTTTGGAAGACAGGGAAGTGGTGAAATCTTATCAAGTACTCAACCGGATGATGTTCCTGTAGTTTTTACAGGCTGTAGTTTTTTCTTTGTTGGATGGTTCTAAGTAACGATGACAGAATGCTTGGTTGACAGATGCAACCTAAGGAATACAGATTTCCTTCAGACTGTAGTCCATCTACGTAGTTTGTAAACGCACCACACTGCGGTAGCAAAATCCTCATCTTCTCCCAGTTGGCATAACTGGTCGTACTACCTTTTCTGCTACCTCATGTTGCAGGAGAAAGTTTTGGTTGGCGTTGCTCTCACATCGCACACAGTTGGCAGATCTAGGACAACATATTTCCATTTCCACCGAGTTGTCAATAAAGATAGCTCTGTCTCTCTGTGACTTCTGCTCAGTTCCGACTTAAATTGGACTGATCGCATGGACAAAAGCTGCAGGGAGGGTGGAGCAGAGACTGAGGAACAGTTAAAAGATGGGCAGGGATTTTACTATAGCAGATAGGCTCGAAAAAGATGACTTGTTTCGAGTTACGAGGGTGCCAGAAATATGATTCACAAGTGGCTATAATCATTAAAAGATATCTCCGTAGGATCCAACGCAGGTATCTGGTTGAATGGAAAGCCTTAACTCCAAATTGCAGGCATCGTTTCTACCAGAAAGCGTAATACTATAGAGCTGAATAGCCAGTGTACTGGTGATAAAATTTTGTACATTTCTTATGACATCAATGTAGTGATGCATTTTTTACAGTGATTCCTCACAAAGCACAACATCTATTACATGTGATCTTGCTTGTGATGTGACAGTAATTCCCCTAGTCTGGCTGCTGCTGGACTCTGGGCAATGTCGTGCGATAGCACAGAGTATTTTAGGTACCCCATTACTTGCTCTCGATCAGCAAGCGCATATGTGATATGGTTAAGATGTGCTTAGTGCATAATATGGCAGTTCTCCCTTGTGGTGGTCAGACATGGTAGACCTGAAGATTGAGAGTGACTATGCCTGCCATCACATTCTCTTGCAGTCCAACACCTACCCACTGTCACCCCTGAATACCTCCCAAATCTATGTAACGCATGGTTTGACCAACCAGCTAAATGGAATCCCACAGTGAGACGCGTTTCAAACTCGGTGAGGTGCAAATACTGTTTTCTCACTCGAGTATGCGGCATCTCCGTGGCCTTCACAGTGCTCACTCAAACTCTGACTCTGTTCACATCGCTTACATACCCTGCCAGCTCTGGTAACGACATTAAACATGAACAACACTAAAGCACTCTAATGACTGTTCTATCTGTCACAGGGATTGGCACATCTTATCATTTACATTTGCCGATGGTGCGTACGTGTACGTAGTTACGAGTATATCTGCATCTGACCCTGTCCTCTGGGTGCTTCACTTTCATGTGGAGCACTGTATTTTCTGCTTCAGTAATGTAGCTGTTCCGAAATCACTGTCCACGAGTAACGTTCGAAAAGTTACCTAACTCTGAAAGATGGCACGGATGTGCGAAAAATATACAATGATCTTTGGAAAGGTACAATTATTCAGATGGTGCGTTGTAAAATCTCACAAAAGTAACTTTTAGCAGTTTATTTGTGAAGATGATGTAAACAAAAAGGTGTTAAGATTACGAGCTGTAGTAACTTACTTCGTTTTAAAATGTTTGGAACCAACAAATAAAGTGACTTTGGACCTGACATTAATGAAAGGCTTCCCCTGTTTTCGACGGTTAAGAAGTAAGCTGTTGAGCTGCAGTAGTGCATCCACTGAAAATAAAAGCTCAAGGTATGCAAAACTTGTACGATTGACAAGACTGGTAAAAGGTTACAGTCCTATAATGTAAGACAGTAGGTTGAAGGTAGGGTAGCTCGCTGACTGCACAAAGGTCTGGACAGACTGTGGCCACCACAGCTTACGCAAATTTTTGAGGATGACAAAGCTTTTTACTCGATGGGCGCAGCGTGTGTGGCCATCAATCCTCCACCTTCTTCTTCTTCTTCTTCTTCTTCTTCTTCTTCTTCTTCTGCTTTTATGGCCTCATTGGAGCACTTCAGTCAATCACTTTCTGGTCACCTTCTTCAATAGGTTTACTTTCCGAATTGCCCACTACCTTTTCATTTGTTCTGATCTTTTTTGTTGTTCCTCATCTGTAAATACCCTTTTTAATCCTTTTCTGTGGTCTATTTTTGATTTAAAACTTATTTTTGTGTTTCTCAGTTTCTTTAAATTTTCTGATTTGTTTGCAAGTCTTCCAGCGTAAGTTCTAGCACTTTCCTATCCTCTCTGATTTCCTTCATCCGTCCTACTTGTTGCTTCATGTTCCAATGTTTCTCTATAATTTTTCTTGGTAATCTGATTTCTGATGTCCTCATAATGCGGCCAAAAAAAGAAAAAAGAGAGAGCCTTTTTTCCGTATAGTGTCTGTTATGGGCTGCAGTTCGTTATACATCATTTCATTTAGCACTATCCGTCATTGTCTATTTTTTTGATATTTCTTATTTATGCATGTTCTAGCTATTCTTCTCTCTATTTGTAGGATTTTGTCGATCCTGTTTTTTTTTTTTTTGGTGAATTTGAAAAGGGTTTCACTTCCATATGTCACTTCTGGTTGAATTTTGTTAGTTCTTTCTTGCCAAGTAGGTTTCTCGTCCAAGTTGTATGTTATAATTTCTCCTATGTATTTAAACTGCTTCGCTGTTTTTATTTTCCTGTTATTTACTGTTATGTGGGTGATAACTAGTGGATCTGGTACGATTACGTCAGTCTTTTCGAATGATATTTATAGCCCTATTTTTTGTGCTATATTAGCCACCAATAAAAACGTTAAAATAACAAACTGCTCAAGAATGTTTGGACAAACATAAAACGCACCAGTTAGCTTCTTCGGCGATTCATTAGATAGATGCTAATAAATTCTTCGTAACATGCCAAAGACAAAGATCATAAAAGATAGAAGTGCACCAAAGCATCTACTAACGGATCGATCTGCATCAGAAGTCATGGATACAATTTATTGCTATTTTCGCAGCGTGGTGATGACAATCCATCCTTACAAAGACAGAGCCTTCATTACTGAACAAATTAAAATCTGCTATTCAGCTTAAGTGACCACATCCTGCTTCAATAACGAAGACGTGCCCTTAGGTAGATGCCTGATTGTTTCGTAAAACTATATGAACTTTTCCGACGTATTTGACTCTTTCCGATAACTTTTTCTTGCTAAATCTGAATAAAAGTTGAGCGAACGGGCCGGCCGGAGTGGTCGAGCAGTTCTAGATGCTTCAGTCTGGAACCGCGTGACCGCTACGGTCGCAGGTTCGAATCCTGCCTCGAGCATGGATGTATGTGATGTCCATAGGTTAGTTAGGTTTAAGTAGTTCTAAGTTCTAGGGGACTGATGACCCCAGATGTTAAGTCCCATAGTGCTCAGAGCCATCTGAACCATTTTTTGAGCGAAAGGATATACACATCAAATGGTGAAGTTAAATCTGAGACAAACGCATATTTTGAAACGTTCCGTAAATGTAAGTTTACAGAAGGTATTAAAAACTGTAGGATAGTAATACGGATTGTGCGCGATTTACATGTTGATTGTTGAAACAAAACTAATGTGTCTTATATCTTGTGTTTTGTCAGTGCGACAACTTTTAGTGCGTACTACGCACAAGAGTGAAGAAACAGAAGAAAATGGTTCCTACAGCTCAGAATAGGTGAAGCACAAAAGCCACTGTGCAGTTCACATTTAAGAATTACTTTTCCATTTCTCAAGAAGCGTCATTTCTAGCTCTGAAATAGACGTGGCATACGCTGACCTAGCTGCAATACACATCCCAAAAAGCAAGACATACGAGGGGTAGTCATCAAGCTTTACTTATAACTTCGGGAAAATAAAGTTAGCTAATTAATTTTTTGTTTGTTTGCAGGGACGTGTCTGCAGTTCTGGTAAGTACTGGAACGCCCGCGCCAAAGGACCCCAGCAGACGCCTTCCTTAAAATGGTTCAAATAGCTCTGAACACTATGGGACTTAACTGCTGAGGCCATCAGTCCCCTAGAACTTAGAACCACTTAAACCTAACTAACCTAAGGACATCACACACATCCATGCCCGAGGCAGGATT
Organism: Schistocerca piceifrons; assembly: GCF_021461385.2. NCBI lineage: Eukaryota > Metazoa > Arthropoda > Insecta > Orthoptera > Acrididae > Schistocerca > Schistocerca piceifrons. The sequence goes on along the minus strand of NC_060138.1, from coordinate 498,078,783 downwards.
CGAACCTGCGACCGTAGGGGTCGCGCAGTTCCAGACTGTAGCGCCTAGAACTGCTCGGCCACATCGGTCGGCCCACCTTCCTTAACCGCCTGGATTCGCCTGTCACAGCTGTAACATATGCACAGCTGTTGAAAATGAATTACCACACGATACTCCACTTTATCAATGGGTTGCGCAATTTCGTTTTGACTCTTCTGGCTGAGTAGAACAGTACTGTGGCGCGTGGATTTCTACGTGAACCAGACGGCAGACAATTAGCTGCAAACAAACAAAAACTTAATTACCTAACTTTCTGTTTTTGATGCCTAATTCAATACAATTGTTGCATAAGCAGCACGATGGTTGCTAAATAGAGCCCCTTCGGTGGAATATCCTCGTTAAAAATGAAATCGTCAATGGCACGAGATGACAGTTCGGCAGTAGATGGAATGGTTTCGTCTATATACTGGGTGATTCTGATTAATGTTTAAAAACACCCAAAGTGATGTAGATGCTGTTGCGGCAATGAATTTAACATAAGAGACATGGAGTCGTAAGTGTCCTGAAGTACCCCAAAAGTGGATGACAAATGTTGAACACGTGATGTCACCAGATGACATACCTCGCCGCACTTGCCAGTGGTCGGACTTGTCGATCCTACTCTCGTCGGTAGTGGAAAGTGCTACACATCGCTGCACAACAGTGCAAATTTCGAAGACCCTTTATAAATGTGGTCTGTTGTAAACGAAGAGGTTACAAAATTACTGCCCCGCTGTAACGATGGAAAAGCTGTTCTTATTTTGTGTTTCTTTCCTTTTCCTTCTTCTTTTTTGTTTACAAACATTATTTAGTACAGAAAACGAACGTCATTTATTGGTAACGAGAAGCTTATACTCATTTACTTTTGACGCAATACGGTAGGTTTTTGTTGAACTGTACATTGCAATTAAACGGCGGAGACCGCGAGATCGGTAAACAAAATAATAAATCTTAGCTCAATATAACACATAATTGTGTAACGCAGTGAAAAATACGCCCCACTCACGAAGTTGCGCACTTAGGCCCGGAGCCACACAGACCTGAATACTTGAGAGGGGTTGGGACGATCAGGTGGGGTTATTTTTCAAACATCGTGTATATTAACCTACAGCTGTAACTGCTGTATAATGCCGTCCCAAAGATGAATGTTGGTTTGAACACCACAATTCTCTACTAAGCGTGGTCCCATTGCATTGCTTCAGGGATTGTTATTTAAACAGCGCTGCACAAACGTGTCAAAGAAGCTTAGCTCAAAAGTAGACGTACACCAAACAATAAGGAGAAACTGCTGGGGAATAAATGCGCTTACACTACGCCATGGCCGGACGGTGTGGCCGAGCGGTTCTAGGCGCTTCAGTCTGGAACCGTGCGACCGCTACGGTCGCAGGTTCGAATCCTGCCTCGGGCATGGATGTGTGTGATGTCCTTAGGTTAGTTAGGTTTAAGTAGTTCTAAGTTCTAGGGGACTGATGACCTCAGAAGTTAAGTCCCATAGTGCTCAGAGCCATCTGAACTCTTTGAACTACGCCATGCTGAAATTTGACTTGCATACTCAACTGATGAATATTGTGCCCTTGCATTGTAAAAACGCACACATACAACTAAGACATATGTACGTCTGAATGAGGCCATGAGGACGGTTACCAGCACTGTCAGATCCACTCCCTCTCAGTGGTTGCCTGTTCTAGCCAATATTGTCCCTTCGGATCTCAGAAGAAAAGCTGGAAAAATGCCAGTTCTTAAGTAGGCGGAGTCGCTTAATAATTTATTCCTACGCAGCGGTTTCCATAATCCACCACCTATACGCCTGAAGTGACGAAAGCCACCTCGGGTCGGCCTTCGGGTAACAGGCGTTTCAGATGTCCCCGAGAGGTGAAAAGAACTCAGAAATAAACATCCCTCCCAGAAAGGCGATCCTAATTCGAAACCCAACAACGAAGATCGCAGAGTTTGGTCTTCCCCGACACGAATGGTGCAGACTCAACGGTATCTGCATTGAACAAAGATGTGGTCACATCTTGAGGTTGTGGAAGTGCTGCGTGTGACTGTGGTACGATGGAACAGATAATAAGACGTTTTATGGAGAACTGTCCATTTCACGATTTTAATGATGGTCTGAAAGACATGCATGCAGTGACGCCGAGTGTTGTGATCTGGATGTCAAAATTGAACATTAACCTGTAAATGCATTATGCATGTCCAGGTAGAGGGACTGGACAGAAATATGGAAACACAGCGAGAAATGCGTGCTTGAACATAAATGCAGATGCTAGTCCAGTCCACACGTTGCGCTGTCGTATTTGACTACGAACGGCATGTGTGCAGTGGGCTCAAGCAACACCGACTCAAAGGAAGGCCTCGGCGCTCGTTCGTGCCGTCACGTCAGCTAGGCACGGCCAACGCCAGGTCTGTTGCAGGCATACTCATAATGGTGGTGTCTCCCTCTCTGACACAGGAAAATGTGAAACTATTGGCGGTAGTTGACCAACACACATTGTTCTGGGAGATTTCTGCAGTTAATTAATTGTGCAATTCATTACACTTCTAAACAAATAGTGTACTCCAGAACTTAAATTTCCACCTGTTTTAAGGATTGACATACAAAAACAACTGCATCGTCCAGCAGCAACAGAATTCGAGCTTCTTTACCTTATTTGTAAATCTGAGGAAGTTACGTTTGTACTGGGTTGCTTTTACAAGAAACTGTGAACAAATTGGTGCTCTTCTTTAGGTATCTTGGTTGACTATGGGGTGAGGAGCACTGAATGTTAACTAAATATCTTGCGATTGTACACGTTTGGGGATGGGTTGGGAGACAGAAGAAGAGGCAAAAGAGAGAGACTTGTTTTATCAAATAAAATTTTTTTATCTTATAAAGTTTCTCCTTTCAGTGGCAAGAGGGGAATATTTATCTTTTCTAATGTGCATGTTTAAAAAACTTTAAGCTCAGCAGTATTTTCGATGTATGAAGCTATTTTGTTTCCTGTTTAGAATTCCTTTCGTTGAAAACGACTGTAATCTAATGACTGGCAACAGTTGGACATTTACACATGTAAATTAGTTCACGTTTCCAGTGACGATGTCAAACGAAAATAAATAAATATATAAAAGAAACAAGTTCATTGTAAGGGGGTTGGGGAAAGTTTCGATAACAAAATCGATCAAGTAAATATAGTTACTTGAATGTAAAATTTCCGAAGCTTGAAATGGGGCAAAGCATCTTCTCATATTGATCTACGTTTGTTTCGACAGGGTTCAGTAATACAGAACTATGATCTTCATTTGTAGCTTTACGATTGTAATAAAATCTTTCATCTAAATAAAACTGCAGAATCCAAAACAATACCAAACATTTCGTCCAAAAATAAGAGATTTATAGTGATAAGCACGCCCAGGCGTTTCTGCCTGCAACAGACCTGGCGTCCGCCGTGCCTAGCTGACGTGACGTCATCAACAAGCGCCGAGGCCTTCCTTTGAGTCGGTGTTGGCTCAAGGCGTTGCATGTGTCAGCCGTGGTCAGCACACTGTTCTGTGTAGTTGTGAGTGCATTACGACGGAGCTGACTGACTGCGAATGCGGGCAAAGTGTTTGTGCTCGCTTGACGGGTGCTTCCATATCGAATGTAGCCGAAGTGTTTTGTGTTTCAACAGGCACCGTACCAAAGATTTACACTGCATACTGGGAAAGCAGAGAAAGATCATCCCCAGAGTCAGAATGCAGACGAAAGTGTGTGTTGAATGATCATGATGGACAGTCAATGAAGAAGATTGTGACGAAAAGTAAGTGGATGACGGTTGCAAAAATCACTGCAGAACTGAATGTTGCACTTGCAAATTCTGTCAGCACCAACACAATGCGAAGGGAGCTCCAGAACTGGGAATTGCTGGGCGAGTTGCAATTCCAAAACCACGCACGTCAGTGATGAAAATGGCCGTAACGGGAAAACGTTGTACCGGAGCCATAAAACTTGGAGCAATGGAAGAATGTCATTTGGTCGGATGAGTCTTGTTTCACACTTTTTCCAACTTCTGGCCGAGTTTTCCAAGACTGAAACATGACAGCGGTTCTGTGATGGTCTGGGGAGCCATAACGCGGTATTCTTTGGGTGCTATTGTTACTCTGCAAAGTCGCATTACTGCCAAGGATTGTGTGACCATTTCAGCTGATGAGGTCCATCCCACTGGTGAACCAACAAGATGACAGATTGCCAACTCTCACAGCTTGCATTATCCAGCACTGGTGTTGTAAGGATGAATTGTCGCATCTACCCTGGGCGCCATAATAATAATAATAATGACATAATACACTGAAGAGCCGAAGAAACTGGTAAACCTCCTAATATCGTGTAGGGCCCCCACGAGCACGCAGAAGTGCTGCGGCACGACGTGGCATGGACTCGACTAATGTCTGAAGTAGTGCTGGAGGGAACTGACACCACGAATCCTGCAGGGCTGTCTATAAATGCGCAAGAGTACGAGGGGGTGGAGATCTCTTCTGAACAGCACATTGCAAGCCATTCCAGATTGCTCAATAATGTTCATGTCTGGGAAGTTTGGTGACCAGAGGAAGTGTTTAAACTCAGAAGAATGTTCCTGGAGCCACTCTGTAGCAGTTCTGGACGTATGGGGTGTCGCATTGTCCTGCTGGAATTGCCCAAGACCGTCGGAATGCACAATGGACACGAATGGATGCAGGTGATCAGACAGGATGCTCATGTACGTGTCATCTGTCAGAGTCGTATCTAGACGTATCAGGGATCCCGTATCACTCCAACTGCACACGCCCCACACCATTACAGAGCCTCCACCAGCTCGCACAGTCCCCTGTTGACAGGCAGGGTACATGGATTCGTGAGGTTGTCTCCATACCCGTACACGTCCATCCGCTCTACACAATTTGAAACGAGACTCTTCCGACCAGGTAACATGTTTCCAATCATCGACAGTCGGTGTTGACGGGGAGCAGAGGCGTAAGGCTTTGTGCCGTGCAGTCATCAAGTGTACACGGGTGGGCCTTCGGATCCGAAAACCCGTATCGATGATGTCCCATTGAATGGTTCGCACGCTGACACTTGTTGATGGCCCAGCAATGAAATCTGCAGCAATTTGCGGAAGGGTTGCACTTCTATCAAGCTGAACGATTCTGTTCAGTCCTCGTTGGTCCCGTCCTTGCAGGATCTTTTTCCGGCCGCAGCGATGTCGGAGAGTTGATATTTTACCGGATTCCTGGTATTCGCGGTACACTCGTGAAATAGTCGTACAGGAAAATCCCCACTGTACCGCTACCTCGGAGATGTTGTGTGCCATCGCTCGTGCGCCGACTGTAAAACCACGTTCAAACTCACTCACATCTTGGTAACCGATCTAACTGCGCCACACACTTGTCTTATACAGGCGTTGGCAACCGCAGCGCCGTATTTGCCTGTTTACATATCTCTGTATTTGAATATGCATGCCTATACCAGTTTCTTTGGCGCTTCGGTGTACTATGTGTGTTATTCGTTAAAAAAGAGATTCGGTTCCTTTTACAAGCGGGCTGCACTTCCTACAGGTAAGCTTGGGCAGCAAGTCTGAATCCCGCATTTTGTCTTTACCAAATTAGCATGCGCCGTCTCGATCTCAGAACCTAAAAGGAACTACTACCAGAACAGTGGCATGGCACTCAGTTGCCACGTGGTCATGACGCAGCGGAACGTACACGCCCACTTAACATCGTACGCTGCGTCATGTCCAATTAGAGTCCACTAATTCTACTGTTAGTCTTATACCTATTTTCAATCTAATGTAGTGGAGATGAATACGTATCTCTTCACCTCTTATCTCACGAAGTCGAGATAAAATGCTGTGAGTTCCTGGTCCACTTGAAAAGTTCCTCTTTCTAAATGGCCGCAACAAGTGACAAACAGGAATTCTCCTCGTGTTAATTTTTTTCTGTTTTTCTGGTTGTTTTATGCTTAAGTAGTATGTTGCGGAACCTTTGCCTTTCAGCGGTTCTCAAACCCACTTTCCTACTTATTGATTTTAAATGGACACTTGACAACATACTGTGCACTTGGAATGTAAGACAGCTTATCAGAATCTTTCTGCACTGCTGTGAAAATGATCGCGGCGAGAGTTAATGAGATATGCATACGGTTACGCCTCACTGTCGCGCATCCTTGGCAGCGATGAGGCACAATTATGTAAGCGATAGTTCAAGAGCTCTTCTGTCTATCGATTTTACTCCTAATAACGGGGAAAAAGTCTGGAAAGTTCGTAAGGGCGGCTGTCTGTCCGCAATGCGTACCCAACAGATCCCTAGCACGCTGTATATGCTTTTCTGGACAAACCACGAGTTCATCAACAGCGAGCGGTATCGTTTATCAAGAATCGCACACATGTTGCAACCGCCATGCCCGTACTTCTGAGCGGCAACTCTACCGCCCACCCAAGACGATACGAAGCACCGAAGGCCGATCCAACACGGAGCCTTCATTTGAACGAAACTGTTCTCTTCCCACAGTGTAGCGGTGTTACCAGCTATCGTATTCCCTCCACACAACGAGCGAATTGAGGAGGAGTTCCACCATTCATTCACATTCTACACTCGATTTTCCTGACTAGGTAACAAACTCGTTTCTGCGGTGCTTATTTGGAGAAAAACACGTATTACGAACTTTAAGTACCATGCTTGATGGCTCAACCGAAATGGTTGCAAAAACTGGATAACAATCAGCTTAAATACTGCTACAAACTGGTAACTTCCTATCGAAGAAGTCGAGAGACGATCTGAAAATTTGTTCGCCCCTCTACATCAAAAGAAGAAAACGTAGCTATTACAGCACTGTCTTACTCAAGATTTCAAGATAGACTGTTAATCTGTATTGCTCTCCGTGATCAGTGGAGAATTACAGCGAACGTAATTAGCCAAAAAAATCGTGTAATGAGTATAAAAACGAAGTTGTGAGAGAAAAAGAAAAAGAAAATTTCGATTGTGAATCAGATTCGGGGGTTAAAACCGACTTGGAGCCACAACGAAATTATTCATCAACAATTTTTTTTCTTGAAGGAGGTCATGAATGAATGTCACAGATCGTCATCCTGGAATAAAAGCGATATTCATGAGCTACAACACGTTGCTCCCCTCAACAACTATTCTGCAAACTAATCTGAAAAGCAAGAAAAAGACATTTGTTTTATAGATGACAAAGAACAGGAAGTGTATTTGGACTTGAAAATTATCATCTACTCATATATCAGTTTTATTCACTAACTGCGAATACATGTTTTTATTTGCCATAATGATTACTAGTTCGAATAATTTTCTTGTCATTCTCAAGTAACGAATTATGATTTTCAATTACAGTGTTATCTGAATAAATTTTGCCCAAACTGTGGACCCACACCAACTTCTAGCACTCTCCTAAACACAATTTGTTGGGAAGATGAAAATGCTAACACTCAGTTTCGCACATTATCTTCCGTTTTGGAATGTGGTACACGTTGGTGAAAAGGAGTTCCATTTGTATCACTATTAAGAACTGTCTACTACATAAGCTGTTTTGTCTTACCGAATTTATGTTATTATCTTCGAATTTAGCCATACAACGTACAGTAACTCAGAATGATGCTCTCGTACTTTCTTCCGCTGATCAGTTCAGTTGTCTTGTGGAAATCTATGGATATCCTCACGCAATAAGGCCAGATAGCGGCCCTATGGCGCGCAGTTGATCTTAGACGACCATGCATTATGCTACGAAAAATATGTTGTTAATTTCAAAGACGCAGCCAAAGCCCTGACGCCGGCAATTGTGGCCGAGCCGTTCTAGGTCCTTCAGTCTGGAACCGCGCGACCGCTACGGTCGCAGGTTCGAATCCTGCCTCAGGCATGGATGTGTGTGATGTCTTTAGCTTAGTTAGGTTTAAGTAGTTCAAAGTTCTAGGGGATTGATCACCTCAGATGTTAAGTCCCATAGTGCTCAGAGTCATGTGAACCATTTTTGAAAACCCTGACCCGACACTTCAGAGTTGTTGATGCAGTGGTTATTGTCTGACTTGGTTTAAAGAACCCGAGGATTTACATTGTAAATACATACCCTGTTCACACAGAGCAAACACATTTGAGACATGAAGGCCGTAAACCACTGATTTTAGGATTTTTTACTAGCCTGATTATTCGAAGCGTGGGCTGTGCCTTACCTAAAAACATTAAGATTTTGGGGCGTAAGGAAATCTTAACATTATTTACGAACACAGTAGCTACTCATATTTCATCTTGCCACCTTTTTTTCTTTTCACGATACTGTCTAACTTCGTGACACTAAGGTAATGGGTTTGGAAATTTGCTGTTTCTCTAGCTGTGACTTGCGCCAGATGCACTACAAATTAATTCTCAGTCTCTCAGAGTAGTTAAAGTACGGGAGTTTTTCCTAATCCCATTAGTTCAATGCGACTAATAGTGAACAAATGACTCAACCACTCATTTCTTACGTTCCCATGATAGGAATCAACCAGATAGGAGGGGAGATTCCGCTGGGCAAAATTTCATTGACCTAAAAGTGAAATCTTTACCTGTAATGGAAATCTTGATATATTTATTCTTGATCACGTCGGGCGTGGTGCAAATTGGGGAAGAATCTAGAAGATAATGGAAATAAAAATGTGGCCCTAACTGAATGTACGGTGTTTGTCACGGCAATGTGCCGCGAACTAAAGCTAAGCCCCTCTGCTGCGAGAAGTGTCTGTTGCCGAAGAAATGTTTATTTTACTTCCCGTGAGTAACACTCCACACTTCACAGAACAGTTTAGCTTAATAGTAGGTCCGCCTAGTAATTAACGGAACAAAATAACCTTTAATTTTACAGCAGCCGACAGTTCAACTTTAATTTGTAGTGAACTATAGTCATTTTCAGCTTAACAATAAGTATTATGAACAGCCATATAATTCAGGGGTAGGTCAAATATGTCACATCTGTCAGTTGCTGTCTCTACCAGGCACCAGGAGAATCAAATTTTCTGCTCCAACAATTGAGTATTCACAGAATTCGTATACTTTTACTAACAATTATATGGTAGTACCGCTCCTTGGGAGTTCAACAGAAACAGAAAAATCACATAATGTGTACAGCAATTTTCGTTCACATATACAGTTAATAGTGGAACTGTAGACAGAGTCTCGAGTTAGTTGTTTCCACAAAAAGAGTAAAAATTAAAACAGAAAATATAAAATTGCTAACACGTTCAGAAACTATGGAACAGTTGTCATCTCTTAAACTACCGACTAAAATGGACAATTGTTTCGATGTACTTGTAAGACGCCTTGGAACGCAGCAGTGTACGGTATTAACCCCCCTTCCTTTTCCCTAATCCCAAGAACAGAGCTTCAGATTTCTGTGCCGAATGCAAAATTTGAAGTCACCAACTCGACAGTAAGCACAGTGCACGAACCACGAATTAGAAACAGTCAGCCAACAGGATCTAATCTGAGAGCGATAGAGCAAAGGAAACGCATCTAGACAATTACTTCGACACTCGACAGAATATGTACTCTACGATCAGACAAAGAACATACCATACTGCTGTCCCTACTCTGCCAAGACTATTCCCTCAGGAAGCAACCTACTACAGTTAAATGATGCTACACGGAAAGTAACAGTTAAAATTGCTCGAGACGAGGGTGGTTGGGTATTGGTTCCAGGCCTCACTAGGCAAATGTTAAACCGTCTGCATTCTCTCTGACCTGTCGTGGTTAAGGTTAGGGTTGGCCCCACATGATCGTACGAACATGTTTAACTTCGGAAAAACACAAAGTAGGTGCGAGTGTCTGATGGGACGTCGAGCGCGTTGGCGGTTTGGTTACTCGTACATACTGGACTGAGCCGGGGTCTTCAAATCCCCGTCGAGACATACAGATTTAAGTTTAACGTGATTTTCTTAAATCACTTCAAGGGAATGCGCAGTCAGTTCCTTTGAAAACAGTGACCACAATTAAATTTGTGCCTCTTCTTTGTCGAAATGAGTAAGTGCTCAATATCTAATAACCACATCACTGATATGAACTCTTATCCTCTACGCCCACGTACAACTGCAATATATATATATCGTCTGAAGCACTAAACTATTGACAAAAGTAAGTAGCTTACTGTGACGAGCATTCTTCCAGCTATTCCCTCTTTCATTACTTTGCGAGTGGGCTGTTTGGGTTACAGCTTATTCTTGTCCACTTTTTTGTAAATTTGCCTTAATGTCTACATTAGGTCGCAGTTACAAACAAACTTTCGCGATGTTCAATCTCTCGGCAGTCGCATCCACTGGCTTACGTGATCAGTGCTGTGACCGTCAGGTGGACAACCAAGTTGTTACCTCCTTGATCATCTCCAACTAAATTCTCATGTAATTTCTCGGAGGAATATTGGTATATGTTTCTGAAGTCTTTAAGTGTTAAATCGTTTGCCATATTCACATTGAAATGTTCAGGGAAGATATAGTTAATAGATGAGTATAATTCTGCTCTTTTGAAGTATGACGCATAAGAACACGCATAAAAATTTTTGGAGAACAGTAGTGAAAAATGTTGAATGAACGCCTCTAGAAGACAGGTTAATTTTCAATAAAGTCATATCAGCAGCCAACCACTGCCAATAACGCTATTTATTAGGGATAAACAACCGCCGTCATTGGTTTCGAACCGACAGATTAATCGTCACATCGTCTCATAAAATTACTTCATAGTTTATGCTGCAGATGTGACGTTCGATGTGGCGAAATTTGTTCGCGGTGTTGGTGCCATCCAAAATTCTGCGTCTTTTAATGGTTCTGTTGATTGCTTTCGCAGAAGGCAGAATTTAACGCTTTCCTGAACTCTAAGGAAACAGAAAGCGTAGAGCGAACCCCCCCCCCCCCCCGCCCCCACCCCCATACACACACACCTAAATATTCCGGCCACGCGACTGTTCATAAAAGGTGTACCGTTTATCTTGACCACCACAAATAATATTTTGTCCAGAAGCAAAATAAAAAATCTGTAAAGCAAATATTGATTAGTTACCAGGCGGACATTATCAACATGACTGCAGTTCTTGTAAGTTTGTTCGCTTTGAACGCAAATTATATATATTAACAAATATCACCCTATATTTTTTATTCGGTAATCCACTTCCTTTCCTGGAATCCTGTTCAAAAGTGTATCACTCACGTAGACACGACGTCATTAAAAACTTAACACAAAACTGACTTTGAAACTTGCGTACCAGCATAAAGGGCAGGTACCCGGGGTAACGTAACTCATTCGTTTGCTAGAATTGACAGGGAACAAATGGAAACACAAGGAAAATGCTTACATGTCATTCAGCCAACCGTCTTCAGTTGAAGGTTTGTGGGAAAACAATGTACAAACTATAGGATGTTACGAAAGACAAACAGCTGATCACATATTTATAATAAACAAAATTACAAGAAAGGCAATCGTGCTGGTTTTTATTTTGCTCCTGGACAAAAAGTTATTTGGGGTGGTCAAGATATATGGGATATTTTATATACAAGGTTTATATACAACATCTATACAAACGTCCATGTTGGCGAAATACTTAGCTGTGTGGTATATGATGGAACGACGTCCGATGCGACTTGCACTGCTGGTGCAACATCCATTGGACAGCAGCGTGAATGGGTGAAAGTAGCGTGGAACATTATCTCCAAACATGAGATGACACCTCTATGCGCGACTGGGCAACCAAAATGGCTCTGAGCACTATGGGACTTAACATCTGAGGTAATCAGTCCCCTAGATTTAGAACTACTTAACCCAACTAACCTAAGGACATCACACACATCCATGTCCGAGGCAGGATTCGAACATGCGACCGTAGCAGCAGCGCGGTTCCGGACTGAAGCGCCGAGAACCGCTCGGCCACAGCGGCCAGCTCGACTGAGCTACCGTATCGTAGTTAGTTACTTATTTACCGAATGAGTTACATGTATTTGGGATAATATATAAAAATATTAGGTATAAAGCGATGTAGTCGTAAGGATAGAGCCGAACATACTAACAGTGTATACACAGGGTGAGTCAAAAAGAACTGAACACAGAGGTCTGTCGCAGAGCATATTATTCAATAAAGATATTATTCGGCCGCGCGAAACCATGTGGAGAAGCTTATAAATAAGACCTTTCCTCCAAACCGTGTCGTAGGCTGCAGTCAGGTCAATATACACCATTGCGGGTTTCAAGCGTTTCTGAAACCCAGTCTCAGCAAGTGTTGTTAGGCTGAGTACCTGGTATACACAACTGCGATGGGGTCTGAATCCGGCTTGTTCAATAGGAATGCGTTCTAGTATCAATGGGCGTATTGGTTCTAGAATCACTCTTTTTACGAGATTGTAACATGGACTCAGCAGAGCTATAGGGCGGTCACTTCCACATAGGTTCTTTTATCGGTTCGGTTTCAGTACTGTTATGACTTGCATCGTAGTTAGAGAAGGCTACGCAAGATAGTGAAATTTTTGTGCAAGACAGTCTTTTCCTAAGTCTCTTACCATGTTATTACGACCAAATTAACTGTCGTATTGTATAATTCATCAACAAAACTTCTTTCATATGGACTACTGTTTGAGGTGGCCATTTTTCATTTTGCACTAGTGTGCAGCAGGCAACGATAAGCAGGAAAAGAATTCGCTACTCTGAATGAAGTTTACACCTTTAACCTGTGGAAAATTCTGTGAAGATCGAAATATTGCATTTCAAGTTCTAATGACATTTGTTTTCTTAGTAATGAAATACCCGTTTAATTCCTTCACCAAAGAAGACGAAGAGAATAGTCCAGAATTTAAATCAAGTACAGCAGCCAACATTAGTAACTTAGAAGTAGATATCCTCGGAGTAGTGAAGTAACTTAAATCACTTAAGAAAGGCAAGTCTCCCGGTCCAGATATTATACCAATTAGTTTCTTTTCAGATCATGCTGATGCAATAGCTCCATACTTAACAACTCTATACAACCGCTCGCTCGACAAAAGACCCGTACCCAAAGACTGGATAGTTGCACAGGTCACAGCAACATTCAAGAAAGGCAGTAGGAGTAATTTACTAAATTACAGGCCTATATCATTGACGTGAATATGCAGCAGGATTTTGGAACATACACTATGTTCGAGCACTATGAATTGCATCGAAGAGAACGGTCTATTGATACACAGTCAACACGGATTTAGAAAACATCGGTCTTGTGAAACACAAGTTTTTTACTCACACGAAGCTCAAAAATGGTTCAAATGGCTCTGAGCACTATGCGACTTAACTTCTGAGGTCATCAGTCGCCTAGAACTTAGAAATAATTAAACCTAACTAACCTAAGGACATCACACACATCCATGCCCGAGGCAGGAGTCGAACCTGGGACCGCAGCGGTCACACGAAGCGTTGAGTGCTATCGACAAGAGATTTCAAACTTATTCCGTATTTCTAGGTTTCCAGAAGGCTTAAAAACACCGTACCTCACATGCGACTTGTTATCAAATTGCGTGTTTACGGAATATTGTCTCAGTTATGCGACTGGATTCATAATTTCCTGTCAGAGAGGTCACAGTTTGTAGTAACTGACGGAAAAACATCGAGTAAAACAGAAGTGATTTCTGGCGTTCTGGAACGTAGTGTTATAGGCCCTCTGGTGTTCCTTATCTATACAAGCTATTTAGGATACAATCTCAGTGGCCGTCTTAGGGTGTTTGCAGATGATACTGTCGTTTATCGTCTAGTAAAGTCATCAGAAAACCAAAACCAACTGCAAAATGATTTAGATAAGATACATGTATGGTGTGAAAATTGGCAATTGACTCTACATAATGAAAAGTGTGAGGTCATCCACATGAGTGCTACAAGGAATGGGTTAAACTTCCGTTACACGATAAACCAATCAAAACAAAAGGCCGTAAATTCAACTAAATAGCTAGGAATTACAATTACGAACAAGTTAAATTGGAAAGAACACACAGAAAATGTTGTGGGGAAGACGAACCAAAGACTGCGTTTTATTGGCAGAACACTTAGTAGATGCAACAGTTCTATTAGAGACTGCCTACACTACGCTTGTCCCTCCTTTTTTGGTGTAGTGCTCCGCGGTGTGGGATCCTTACCAGGTAGGGTTAACGGAGGACATCGAGAAAGTTCAGTGAAGAGCAGCATGTCTTGTATTATATAGAAATGGGGGAGAGAGTGTCACTGACGTGATACAGGATTTGGGGTGGGAATCACTAAAACAAAAGCGATTTTCGTTGAGGCGGGAGCTTCTCACGAAATTTCAATCACCAACTTTCTCCTCCGAATACTTTACTACGCCCTACATAGGGAGGAAAGATGATCATAAAAAGTAAGGGAAATCAGAGTTCGCACGGAAAGATGTAGGTATTCGTTTTTTCCGAGCGCTGTTCGAGAGTGGAATAATAGAGAATCAGTGTGAAGGTGGTTGAATGAACGCTCAGCTAGGCACTATGTGATTTGAAGAGTAGCCATGTAGATGTAGAACCAAAACTGTCAGCCATACGGTTACCTGCCTTAACTACCAAACCCAGGAAAGTACTGTAATAGGAACTGCTCCGTAAACGAGCACGACGTTTTGTTCGATCTTGAAATGCAGCTCATAAAGAGAGGAGGTGGGCAGATATACTTACATCAGCAACAGCAAAGGCCGCCATCCATTTGCTCCTTCCTCAGCACCAATGGGTCTCTTCAAGACTAGACACAAGAGAGTACACGAGGCTGGATTTATTTTCAAAATAAGTTCTTACATTATTGCGACGGAAACAAAAGACACAGGGTTGCACTAAGTGAAAAGTGCAAGATAATTAAATAATATTGTTGTCCATCTGATATTAAAATCTGTTTCTTCTGGAAACGTATTGTAGCTAGTGAAGATTTATTATTCCCTTCATCCATCGACCGATGAATACCGTCCTTAATATCTAGGAAGAGGAAGGAGCCGTTTATCGGGAGAGTGTATCAAACGTCGTCTCTGCTTTTTTTCAAAACTAGATAGATATGTTGATGGAAACTTACAGTATGCGCTCTCAATAGGTTGACTGTTGAAGAGGGACAAGGCGAATATTTCATGTGATTTTATTAGACAGGAGCTGAGTGTTAACTTAAAAACGGAACAATTTGAGATTACAACAATATGCAAATGGGGAAATTTCCCATATCCGTTGGGTGTTCCGAATTAATGACCACAGAGCAAACCATTAGCAAAGATGGAAAAAATCGTAAAGAACCAATTAATGTACACACTGAAACGAAATTACGAATACATTACAGAGGCTTGTGATATGAGTAGTTAGGGCATTAGCCTTGCAAGACCTACACTGAGAATTATTCAACAAACAGTTTGTTCTGCACTATCAACTCTCTATAAGAGTATAAGACACCGCTCACGTTTTATGTATAGCTCCCCCCCCCGCTCCACACCCCCAAGCTCTCTCTCTCTCTCTCTCTCTCTCTCTCTCTCTCTCTCTGTGTGTGTGTGTGTGTGTGTGTGTGTGTGTGTGTGTGTGTGTGTTAAATTTTTCTGGCTCGGTTTCTCCCTCTCCCTCTTTGCAATTATATTAATACCGCAATACTACACAGCATTATTTGTATATTTTAATTCATTCTACAACACAGCTTTATCATTCAATCAACTTTCCATGTGGCTGGGTCTCATTCCTTTCTTCTTGGTGTGGATAGAGCAGTGGTTCGTTTTTATGTATTTGATGAGTTTCCAAAATTTCTCCGATTTTGCGTAGTTTCCTGGAGCATGAGTTCCCAAGCTGTCCTGAGAAAGGTCTGTAGTTTACGTTTCATTCACCTGACAAATCTGTCATCCTACAATCAATGGGATCTCGGAAGGTTTGTCACCTGTGTAGGCAAGCAGTTCGGTTCGATTAATTGGACCGACGTTGTTTCCGTCTGCCGTTACAGATAAATCATTGTCTTGTTCAGCTGCGTTGTTGCCTTCGTATCACAGGTTCCCCAAAAGGAGCGAGAGAGAGGTTGGGAGATGGGATGGCCAAGAAAAAATTTCTCCGGACGCCCATGCTCCGTATGTGTCATAATGTCATCAGATTGAGCGTCAAATTCGTCATATAATACGTCACCACTACCGTCATTGTCTGTAGATCAACAAATGGCGGTAATTTCAACAGGAAAAATGATTCTGAAATAAAAGCAATTTCTTTCCTGTTATTTTTCCAATATGATGCCGTTGAAGATCCAACTTCAAATTGAGCAGTAACATTTTTCAACAATTCTGCTTCATTCATCGCATCTAGCTGTTTCTCCATCGACATCATCAAATCCTCTCTCTTTGCTGCCATTTTACACTCTCAGCAAACGGAGGCAATACAGTACTGTACAACTCGGTGTCAACTTGTCAAGCGATATTGTGCCGAGATTTGGGAACGGCGGTTCGTTAAATTTAAATTTAATGATTACTGTCGTCGACTGTTGCCTCTGTTACTTTCAGATTATCATACACTGTGCAATATTATTGTAGCCTCCTGGAAAAAAAGAAACAACGATATGGATGAACGGAAAATACCAATTACTGAGGACCCGATAAACGAGTTTCCTCTGCATGGGCGATGTTTCGGATACTTGTTCTCGGGTTCTCTTCAAAGTCCTGTTTAAAATCGAGAATGCAGCGCCTCTGTCGAATATCATAGCTAACCGTCCCAGTTTCGAAAGTACAAGTTTTTCGCATCCGGTGTTGTAATCGGACGAAGGTATTACGTGGTACTATCGTTACAACAACATAGACTGAAGACGGCTCCCTCTTCTCCGCTTGTATGCGTAGCATCAAGCGAAGAGGGAGATTTAAAAAATGATCCACTCTTCAAACGGTACATTTCCGAACACTGGTTACTTACCAGAACGTCATCTACTAAGCCCCTCTACAACCTCTAGTAGCCTGTAATAGGAATTTTGAATCACCCTGCATACAAAGGCGACATTTTTTTAATTATTGCGTTAGCGGATTAGCACAAGAATGAGAGGAGAAGAAAATGCCCACGGCTGCAATGTTTGCTCGCAAAGTACAAATTCAGCTGGTTAATATTTGAAGAAGTTTTACAGTATCCGAAAGAAGAAATGGTTATCCAGAATATAACCTTGTAAATCAGTTTAGCTGATTCGCATCATATTAGTAGTGTATGCCAACAGTCTTCGTTGTTATGCATGTAAAGAGCGCAAAATACAGACAAGAGCGTAAGAACTTTCTACAAATAGAAAAAGTAACTGGTAGTTTCGATCACAGGTGCAAAACAGAAATGAAATTTTAAAGTTGTCTTTGTGAATGCCAAATACAGCGTCAAAATAGTGAATAAAATAAAGAAGCTTAATGAAATTTCTCATTATATTTTTGTTTTAATAATCAACCTTTCGACAGAACTGAGCAGCTCCACCATCTCTTACTGCCTTGAGTATATCGTTTTATCTCTTCTCACTTCACATTACCGGTATCACATTATATGTTTTTCAAACTTACTTCGAGCATCAGGAAATTGTCATACTTATCCAGCGTTCTCACAGCATTACACGACTGGTTATCATAGAAATTAGACAACATGGGTTGAAAATACTTCTCAATGACTTTTCAACGGCTCCTCTCTCCTTATTAGCAAAACATTAAGACGGCAAGACATTGTTCAATAGTTAAAAGTATATTTTTTTGCAATATAGAGTTCACGCGGCTGAAAATCACGTTTTAGTACTACTGTTATCCCACAAGATACAAAAAATGGCTCTGAGCACTATGGGACTTAACTACTGAGGTCATCAGTCCCCTAGAACTTAGAACTACTTAAACCTAACTAACCTAAGGACATCACACACATCCATACCCGAGGCAGGATTCGAACCTGCGACCGTAGCGGTCTCGCGGTTCCAGACTGTAGCGCCTAGAACCGCACGGCCACTCCGGCCGGCCCACAAGATACACTGCGTTGTCAACCTCGGATAAATTCTAGTGTCCAATTTTACTCATCGGCTTTGAGCATGGACGTCATAACTAAGGCATAACTATAAGCAGCGTATAGGCAATCTATGAAAGCAATGTATCATGCTCGTAAACAAATGAATGTAGCATACAATAAAATTACAATCAGATTCACGCAGTTATTTACTTAGTCATCAATTATATCGAAACGAAAATAATTAAAAACAAGAATTAAAAACAAATTTTCAATTCTAGTAAGACGTATTCTCGTAATTTATGCGACTAGAAAAGCTTAGATAACCTTTAAATTGCGTTACAGTAAAGCACATGGTGAAGTCATACTGTTATAAAATAGGGTTAATTTTATACTAATTATTGAATGTAACGGGAGAAGCACAGGAAAGTGGGAGTTTTGGGTGCGGAGAAACTAATATGTATCAGAAAAACGGGAAGTTTAAATGAATGACAACAAATACGAAACAGTAGCAGAAAATGTGCAGAAACCGGCACACTAAATTCTAAATGATAAACGAATATCCACAAAAAATAAAGAACTTTGCAATCGATAACTACAATTATCATATGTAGGTAAATTCCAGTTACAGATTCTAATCGCTCCATGACTCATATGTAAATTACTTTTGCAGTTGTATGCACTGAAACGTAATACCATTTCTACATTTGTAACTGCTCTCTAAAACTACTGCAGTGTATAACAAAAATTGGAATCGGTAACTAGGAGGTCAGTTCTAGTTACCGATTCCAATATTAGCAACTTTTTGCAGTAATTGAGAGAGCAATTACAAATGCAGAAATCATATTGGCCTAAATCTTAGTGCACACAAGTGCTGAAGAAACGATCTAATTAATGAAGCATCGAATGGTTGGAATCGGTAACTAGAATTGACCCATATAGGAGGACATTTTTGCAGTAAACCTGTGGACTATGTTTTTGTAGAATTTCTAGATTTCTTATTGATCTCAGAACTACTACGAAAAAGTAATAAACATTGTAGGTACAGCTTCCAAATTTCTCTCTTTTCCATTCGTATAAAATTCTGTAACACGTTAGTGCACACACTTGTTGTTAAAACGATCTAAATAATGAACCGTGGAATGGGTGGACTCGGGAACTAGAAGTAACCTATATAGGTCAGCTCCAGTTACCGACTCCAGTATTTGTTAGACCCTACTTTTTGCCAATTTTCGATACTTGTCTACTCGTCCCGTTACATTTAACAATTAGTATTAAAAGTTAACGCTAATTCATGGTATTATGACTTTACCGTGCGCTATACTGAACTGGATTTAAAAGTTCTTTGTGCTTTTCTTAGTCGTATAAATTACGATGATAATTTATTTCATTCATGTATATGTCTCTTTTTTCCGTTCTTATTTCTTTTCGTTACCTATAATTCTTGTCGGTATAATTTGTGGCCAAGTAATTAATCAGGTGAACTGTGTTTGTTATTTTATCGTATGCTACATTCGGTTGTTTATGAATATGATCAATTGCTTTCAAAGATTGCATCTAAGTAGCTTCTCTGCCTTAGGTATGAGTCATTGCTCAAAGTCGACGAGTGGAATCGGACACTAGAATTAACTCAATAACTCAACATCACCGGGTCATGTTTTTCAGCAGTGAGTAGTACTTCTTGGCGTCCTTTGTTTCACCTATTTTCAAGAACAGCGAATTATGTCTACAGCTAGTCTTCAATTGCCTTTATCTTCTTCAAACTAAACATTTGTTTCGATATTCGTTCCGTGCTTCATTAACTGGCATTGTGCCGAGAGGCGGACGGTTATTGTATGCCATTGATTTTTCGTCACGCGTCATTACAAAACTCAACAGAAACTGTTGCGAGAGAATGAAACAAGGCGCACCACAGACTGTGAAATCTTCCGTTTATTTGTGACCTCGTACGTATTCATTTATTAAGCTTCTGAAATTAATTCCACTTCTCGAAATTACATGCAACTGCAGGAATATGTACGTCTGATGTCACTGCCACAAAGGTTATTAGTTTCTCCGTATTTGGAGAGCGCTGTTGCTCGGCAACTGTGTATTGAATTGATTAATAACCGCTCCGGTGACTAAAAAATTCTCTTATTTTACTTCACGACCGGATTCGGCGCAGTGGTTGCGACGCTGGCGGGCGTGTGCGTGAGGCTAGTTCAAACCCAATTAACAGCTTGTTATTTAATATTTATCATTTATGGGAGGTTCTTGAAGTTATCTTGTGTTTGTAAAACACCAGCACTCTGGAATATTCAGAATTTCTACAAACAGCTTCATTCTCCGCCCAGGAGGTCAGTTCGGTCCTGGTTGTACGTTAGTACCACTGATAAACGTGCGTCTAGTTCTAAGTGTTGTACTTCATTGACGTCCCTGCTTTCGGATTTTGACTTGACTGTGGTTTCGACGTGCCACTATTTGGTAGTGACTCCAGGTACAAACACCTACATAACCGTGACTCCAATCAGGCAACGTTAAAGCCTTCGCATACACGACGGGAACCAGAACACAAGCAGTACACCGTTCCCAAGATCGGTATGTTCAGGAGACATGTGGATTGCAAAACAGCAGTAACTCAGCGGCATCTCAGTCATGCATCACTGTCTTCCGGAGACGCTGGTCAGGGCCTGACGAAATGCCTGAAGAGATTCGAACGCGTCGCCAAATACAACATGTAGGATTACATGTTGTGTTTAGAAAATGTACATTTCTACTTGGATGGCGAAGCCCGACAGAAGTTCGAAAACAACGAAGAGAAGCTCAATAGCCTGGATAAACTCCAGGCTGAAGTGAGGAAAACTTTTGCCAAAACCAATATGACGTCCACTTAAGCCGGCCGTTGGTGGCCGAGCGGTTCTAGGCGCTTCAGTCTGGAATCGCGCGACCGCTACGGTCGCAGGTTCGGATCCTGCCTCGGGCATGGATGTGTGTGATGTCCTTAGGTTAGTTAGGTTTAAGTAGTTTTCAGTTCTAAGGGACTGATGACCTGAGATGTTAAGTCCCATAGTGCTCAGAGCCATTTGAACCATTTTTTTTGTCCACTTAATGGATGAAGAAGTGAACAGGGCACCTGTGTCGAGGGGAATGACGCAGTCGTACATACTGAACGTTTCGGTCCTATGCCACATCGTGGCATATGGCAGAAGACGAAAAAATCTCACTTGATGAAAGGGGTCGCAGAAGACATGTGCTACGCTCATTGAGTAAAGGAGATCAGAACTACAAAATAATTCATCGGGTCTTGCCAGAGAATCGAAGAAATGCAACAGAAAAGAATCGGACCACAGAGATATGACCGAGTGCCAAATGTGGTACCCATGGCACTTGTGGGACACCATCATAAGCTCGC
This sequence comes from Schistocerca piceifrons, assembly GCF_021461385.2. NCBI lineage: Eukaryota > Metazoa > Arthropoda > Insecta > Orthoptera > Acrididae > Schistocerca > Schistocerca piceifrons. The sequence goes on along the minus strand of NC_060138.1, from coordinate 498,057,462 downwards.
CTCTATCATACGCTTTCTAAGGCAGCTAGAAATGTGAGATTGAGTACACAAGAGACTGCATACGTCAGGAACTACTAGAAAATGTCGAAGAAGAGATGTATCAATTTTTAGCACCAATCTCCGTCATTATTCACATGTGCCATGCAGAATGGGCTCAGTCAACTAGGTCTTACGTCAAAAACCTGAAACGACAACCAGCATCTAAACAACACAGGTACAACCAACTCCTTTGCCAAGTACAAGGCCCAGTAGAAGGCCATAAATTTGGAAAACAGACGACTACATGTTGGCGTGTTTCCACTGTGGGAACCCAGGACACGTTGTACGCTACTGCAGAGAAAGAAGGCGAGCTTTGGACGACTACTTTACCGCAAGGCGCAAGCCATCACAACAGTTCTGTTCATGCCAGTCAATTGCAGATAATTACAGTCGACCTTTGGGACGAAGTAGGTCGTCGCACACTGATCGAGGACGTTCCCCGAAACTCCGTTTCCTGTCGTCGTACAGAGGTACCAGCACATATAACAAAGATTCCTGTGAGCAGTTGTATGCCACCTACGACGTTGTTACCCCACCATCATCAATGAGACGATTTCTAACTGTCAGTCGAGATGCTCACTTAAACTATGAAACTTCTTCACTCGACTGAAAAAAGCTACTCAGGTTAATAGAGGAAATCTACATGACGGCGATCACAAGCATTGTAGACGGTCAGGGAGAACTTTGGATCACTAAGAATCACGAGCAGCCACAACTCATCCCTAAAGGCATGTACATACAGACAGCTAAACCAGTCCAGAAACGGAAGCTTAGAGTCATTATGAAGAATTGTGCTCCTCTACTCTACAAACAACGCAGCAGAGGAAGTTACTACTGAACTGCCGACAGGATCTGGCCTGAGCAAGGAACAACACAGGCAAATGATATCCATTCTGCGTCAATTTTCAGATGTTTTTAAATCCAGAGAGGAGAAAATACAGACCAATGACCCATGGTAAAACGCCACACCAACATTGGGAATCATCCACCAATTTGTCACATTGTATCGCCAGCTGAAAGGCGGATAATCCAGGAGGAAGTAGAGAAGACGCTGCAAGATGCATCACTGAAACTTCAGAGTGTCCTTGGTTCTCTCTTGTTGTCCTTGTGAAGAAGTACAGCACTTGGCGTTTCTGCATCGACTAAAAACAACTGAGAAAAATCATGAAAACTGTTGTTGCACATTGATGACACCCTAGACTGTTAGACTATCAGCCATGGACATGCAGACAGACTACTGGCAATCGAGTTTTACAAAGATGACTGAAAAAAGATTTCCTTCATAACTGCCGACGACATATCTGTTAGTTTAAAAGTTATGCTGTTCGGATTATGTAACACTACAGCCACCTTTGTATGCATGATGGACAACCTACTTCGACGTATTGGATGGACACTGTATCTTTTCTACCTGGATGACATCATCGTTTTTTCGAATGCATTTGACGAACATCTAAGCCTGACAACTGTGTTGAAATTTGTTCAAATACATGCCTCCACCTGAATCTTAGAGAGTCCTCTACACTGCCCAAGAGGTAAAAATCTTGCAGCATCCTGTGAATGACGATGATGTCCATCCTGATCCCGAGAAATACGAGCAATCACAGATTTTCTGACACTACGGTACATTCGTGATGAGAGAAGTTTTCTCGAATCATGCTCGTACTACTAGCATGATTTTGAAACACAATTCCGCGCTGACAATAGCAGTTAGGTGCAATTAAACTGAAAAGGTGATAGCTTATGCTTCCAGAGTACTCCTCAAATCGGAGATGAACTACTTTTCAGCCGAGAAAGAACGCTTTGCAATTGCTGGAGCTATCAACAAGTTTCAGCCATATTTATTTGACAAACCATTCTCGATTGTGGCTGTCCACCATTCTCTATGCTGGTTGATTAGCCTAAGGGATCTCGACTGATGAGATGGGCACTAAGGCTTCAGGAGCATGATGTTACAGTGGCAGACAAGCAAACACAAGGATTTCGACTGCCTTTTGAGGAATCCTTTGGTGGAACACAGCAACGTGGATGAAATATCAGTCAGTACTGCTGAACAGAGGCAATATACAGCACTGCTTAAAAACACAGAAGCCTTGAAGAAGAAGCAGTTCACCAAAGGAGAATTCTAGTTAACAAATGAAGCACTGTAAACGGTAAGTATGATCCAATGGGGCAGAAATGGTTGCTCATCACCCAAGCTCATCTATGGCCAAGTATCCTACAGTATTTCCACGATGTTCCAGAAACTGTTCACCTGGGATTTGTGGAGACTCCAGACAGAATCGGATGCAGGTATCACTAGTCAAGTCTCTACCGATCCATTAAAAACTATATGAGCCACTGTCAAGAATGTCAATGGTGGAAGCTCTTGCTACAGTTAACTCTGGGGCATCTGGTACCCATCCCCCTCACAGCAGCGCCATTTCACTGAACTGGAATCGAACTTATTGTGGAGGTTCCCAAAATCGACAAACGGAAATCGATGGATGATAGTCTGCACTGACTATCTCTCGCATTATGCTGCCACAAAAGTTATGCCAAGTGCTGAAGCTTTGGAAACTGCATAGTTCCTTGTAGTAGACATCTTTTTGAAGCACAGAGCACCTCGTTTGATAATGCACAATCTTGGAAAAGTTTTCCAGCCAAGATTACTAGCAGATGTAGTCTCACTGCTGCTTACCATCCACAAACGAATATCCTCACAGAAATCTCTAATAAGACATTGGCAGATTTATTCTTAAAGTACGTTGATGCTAAACAGGGAGATGGGGAGACATTGTTACCCATCATGACGTTCACATACAACACCGCGAAGGAAGACACTACAGGCTTCACACCATTCTTTCTGCTGCACGGTCGGCAGGCCGACACAGCAATGGAGACACTACTCCTGTTTCGACTGGGCAGTATTCAGAAGGACTATGCACAACACCCCATCTCTATTATCGAAGAAGCGACGCTACTGGCTTGCATACGAACCCTGGTCTCCTATGAGGAAGACCGAGAGCACCGTAACGCCTAGAACCAGCAGGTGAGATACGCTGACACACTCGCTATGGATTTTTATGCGTATGCGGAAAGTGGTACTATCGAAAAAGTTACTAAAGCATTATCTGAGCTGTACTGTATCCTGCGTCACTTGTCGGACGTATGAAGTTGAGGATTATCACCCTTTACCAAGAAGACACATGCGCAGAGACGTCGTCCGTGTCTCGCGTATGAAGCTCTAATACAGCTCACGGGCGTAGATCTATGGTGGGAGATTCAAGGAAACTGAAGATCCATTCGATGATCGTGAACTTGCGATGTAAAGGGCTACCTTCGATTCTCACCTTAAGGTGCGTACTGTAATAAAGCTGATTATGGTAAAATAAAAGTACTAAGCAATCTTGGTTCACATGAAGTGAACGATACCCCACCGAAGAAATAAAAACAAAAAATCCACTATTACATAGCTATGCAAAAATGTTTAAATGTCAACGTTTATAAATACTAAATGTAATTACAATGAAGATTATGGACTACTCAAAACAGATAGACAATTAAATGTATTTTATTTATGAAATGTATGCTGTACAGATTATTTTGCATAAATAGATCGATGTATGATAGTAATTTCTTTGCTATACGTTGTTAGAGAAAAATCTCTGTTCTTTTGAGCAATTGGTTGCACGAGATTGCAGTGCGAGGATGGAGAACGAATTATGTTTTTATTATTGATTTGTGTAATGAAGTGAAATGACCGAAAATGTATGTGTAATTCTGCAGAAAGTCCAACAGAATTCATATTATTATTGAAACAACACGATCATCCTCTAGATGATAATACGAAGATAAACCACAGAAAGGAAGTGCATAACGAGCCATTAACACACAACAAAGAAGAGCAACAAAAAGACAAATATGTTTATTATTAACAGAACTGGTTGTTCAAATTCGACTGTTCCTATCACTCGATGCAGTGCGTCACTATCTCAGCGTGGCAAGTGCTAGGAAAATGTGACCAGCCGCCCAAATTACTATCTGACTCCAAATATTAATAAATCAACATGGGCAACAAGAAGGTGGGGACGGTCGAATACACACTGGACCAAGAAGGCCAACGAACGACAACCAACCGCTTCGTTGGCCGAAATCCGCTTAAGTGTTTACCGGCAGCAAATCGAAGCCAAGGAAGCTGTTGGCCTTGATGCACTTATTGACGGCGGTAACATCAAAGCTTTGGTGGTGAGTTGTGCTTAGGACCCACCTCCTAGTGTGGACGCTGGGTCAATGTTCGCTGTTTTAGTAGCCATCTGCTGTGTCGGCTGAACAGGTATGTTTCCATTGCGTTCAAAAATATTGGAGTACTGAGTAGAATACGGAGATAGCATTAAAGATGGCTTTACTGTGAACGGAAATGTTTATGGTCCCTATGAATTGCGCCTCTAAAAACGGATTGCAAAGATTAGACGCTTGGAGGAAATAAGTGAGCTGTTAGAAAATAGTGTGCACGGTGTGATTCGAAATCTGTAGCTCTCATTCTCAAAGAATTATGAAAGAACCCGTATTCCAATTCAGTATTACTATAAGACATTAATATAGTCCCATCACACTGCTCTCCACCATTGTCATTTCTTCTCCTTTTCTCCTGATGATTAGCTTCTTCCAGTAAAATAAGCGCTGCGCAAGCGACGACCGCTAAATGCCCTTCTTCCCTTATAATATCGGCTGGTGAAACTGTTATTAAAACGCTACTTTATAAAAATAATAAAATGGGAACAACGTCGACACGTACAAGTTATCAGGATCAACTAAGATTCCACAGGCCTTGGTCCCAGTTTCTTGGTTTGGTGAGGACGAAAGACCGAACGCCAATGCCTTGCCGACCAAGGTTCGACTGAATCCACTCGCTGTCGTTCGTGTGCCTTCGTTAACGAAAGTGTACGCGCCTACAGTGAAGAGAATGCACAACCAGAATGCGAGGATCCTCCAACGACGCCGTAGAGAGGAGCAATGACAAGATCTAGATAAAGGTTGCTGTAGTCTGCTCCAACGAGAACTTCTGAAACAGGTAGTCGTCCTTTTTTCCGAGAGAGGGAGCGATTCGCGAGCTGTAGAGCATGCAGTATAGGGATGGGCCAATTTTTAAAAATTTCAGTGTAATTTGTTACATAGTTATAAAAGATATCGATATTTCAATATATCAATCGACATTTTTAATATTAATAAGAATTTTTAAAAATTGATCACAGCTATAGAAATGATTAACAAACATTTAATAATTCACAGATACTTTGTTACTTTCAATATTAATCAATAAAGGATGCATAACATACTGTAAAGTAACTTACTAACGAAAAACTAATTAATGAAACTAATAATCATCAGCGACAAACATTAATAGAACTCACTGTTTAATACGTTCCCCTGTTAGCCTGGTTCTGTTATCTAGCACAATAAAAATGGTTCAAATGGCTCTGAGCACTATGGAACTCAACTGCTGTGGTCATAAGTCCCCTAGAACTTAGAACTACTTAAACCTAACTAACCTAAGGGCAGCACACACATCCATGCCCGAGGCAGGATTCGAACCTGCGACCGTAGCGGTCGTGCGGTTCCAGACTGTAGCGCCTTTTACGCTCGGCCACTCCGGCCAGCTCTAGCACAATAAAGTTTATTAAAGAAGCCAGGAGTTCGGACGAAACAGAAGAGGCTTGCCCTTTTAAGTATTTTGAGCAGTTTCTGATAGGACAGGTGAGAAATGACGACTATCAAGCCAGAACTTTACAGGATCACAGTTCCGTCTTAAATCTGCCTGATCGAGGTATTGTTTTACTTTGTTGGGCACAGAATTAGAGCTTCGAATTTCTTGCGTGATTGAGTTTTGGGACAACTGTTTTCTACATATCGCGACCAAACTGAAGGCTTGCTAGGGTCTTCTTGTGTTACATACTGAAGCTCTGTGTTCAGGAGACAACTGAGCCATCCGCCTATGTTCGGAACAAAGTTCCTTACTTATTTCCGCTATTGCAGCTCACACTGCACGGGGAGAATCAAAGTGAATGCGCTTGAACCGAGGATCCATAATTGCAGGTGTGGCAAGAAAAGTATTTCTTTCCAAAAAAGTAGTCTGCCAAATACTCTTGCGAAGAGAGAATTTTTTACATATGCTCCTAAATCAGTTGAAGCGCTCGCATGCTCCATTTCTTGTCGAAGTTGATTTGTTATAGGTATGCCTAAGCTTGCAGTCACGTAGCTGGCGCCACTAATCTCTTCAGTAGTTTGTTTCAAGGGGCAACACGGTCTATTATCACGTTAAGCAGCGATGTTGCAACGTTTCAGACACATTCCTATTTGACTGATTTTTTGTAGCCAAGATTTTAGCTTCAATTGCTGACAATCTTATAAATCTCTGTAGCATGTCAAAGCAGGAGCTCCATCTTATGCTCACTGCTTGTATTACAGTGAACACACCATCTTTTTCTTCAGCTGCTTGTTGTTCAGCTCTTAGCAAGTCCATAGCACTAACTGGTTGTTTATTTTAAATTGATTTGTAAGCACTGAAAACGTATTATTCTCCTTTAACGCGCCACTGACTACCAAATTTAGTAGGTGTGCCATGCAGGGAACCCTAGTCCCCTAAAAACAATCGTGCTGCTGCCACTAAAATTGCACGGTCATGAAGCAAGAGAAGATAGACAGTAAAAATATCGCTTTCGACAATCCACTTTTAAAGTCGATGAAACGACACATACACTATTCATATATCGACATTATAATGGAAAAGTATGGGTATTTTGATACACTGGTGGTTAGTGTCCCTGGTTGGTGTGCTGCGGGTCGCCAGTTCAACACTGTCTGCCAGCAATTATTTTTTATTCAGTATTTATCATTTCTGGAATGTTCTTGGAATATCTTATGTTTGTAACATTAGTGTATTCTGGAATGTAGGACAGTTCAGTTCTGGTTGTACGACGGTATTAGTAATAAACGTGCTTCCCGTTCTACGTGTTGTACATCATTTGCGACCCTACCTTCAGATTTGGATTTGACTGTGGGTTCGACGTGGCAATACTGAAGCTATTTTGTAGTTGAATCTTCTGAATAAGTTACGTAATTAAATGTGTACTGTGGCACTTCTTCAGAACAACTACTCTCAATCAGGATCAATGAAAGTATACGGAGTTTCAGTTTAATTACTGACTGTAGTAAAGTATTTTAGAGGTAAAAAATGGGAAGGGGTGGATGATCTCAGAGGGCATCATGATGAATAACTACTTGGCACAGGGTAGAACAGTAATTGGTCAACCGAGCGGGGTGGCGCAGTGGTTAGACACTGGACTCGCATTCGGGAGGACGACGGTTCAATCCCGCGTCCGGCCATCCTGATTTAGGTTTTCCGTGATTTCCCTAAATCGCTCCAGGCAAATGCCGGGATGGTTCCTCTGAAAGGGCACGGCCGACTTCCTTCCCCATCCTTCCCTAATCCGATGAGACCGATGACCACGCTGTCTGGTCTCCTTCCCCAAACCAACCAACCAACCAGTAATTGGTCCTTTTTACCTTATTGGGCTAAATGTTCAGTGCATTGAAGCAGAAATGACAACGATTAGATTAAAATAATACTCTCGCACAAAGGCAATGTTCGCACTTCGATGTCAAAAATGGACGAAAGGTACTTCAAAGGTTTTTGTTACCCACCCTTTTCCACAGTTCTGAGTCCATGTGGTTCTTTATGTCTTACACTGAAAAAAATTGCTCAGAGGGAAGAAATTTACATCAAATGACAGGTTATATATGCTATAAATAAGTATTAAACGCATTAGGAAAGACATGAGAGAAACGAAGTATCCTCATTGGTCTAAATGCGGTAACTAATCTCAATCGTTTTTCTATTGAGAAATACATTTTTAAGTTATGTAATAAGTTTTTACCAAACTTACCGGTTCAACTTCTTACTCGTTCGTCAACCTCCGAGACAACTGTTTTTTTAAACTTCTGTGTGACAACTTAAACGTGGGCCTCGAATACAGAACGTGCAATTGGAAAGTAGTGTTCTCCAACTGCCCGCGAAAAGCGGGTACCCAAGCGCGAGTACCACACCGGTATCCAGTTTGAACGCGTAGCATATGACGAACACTGGCAGGCGTAACACAACTACAGTCATTATTACACACACCTGATACGTGAAATTATCAATAGAACCAAGATTGCAGTCAAACTTTAATAATAAATGCCCTTGAACGAAGTGGTGAGCTGTTGTGAAGTACCGGTCTCAACATGAAACGCAAATTAACGTCAAGGAATTATACTCCGGGCTCCTCTGGAACGCACGTTCCATCGACCACATCTCGCTCAAGAACAAAACAGCTAATTCAGGAATCAAATTGAACCCGATGAAGACTCCACAAGGACCGAAATGCAATGTGTTAGAAAATAAAGCATGAGTATTTGTGTTCATCATTAATCTTTCCGTACAAGTGGTTTCAATATAAATTGAAGCAGCATCCATACAGAAGATTCCGCACAGTTACATTCCTGAATGTGACAGTGCAGAGCGAATAGCATACGCAATACCGCCTGTCATATATACATCTACATCTATGCTCCGCAAGCCAAATTAAGGTGTGCGGCGGTGGGTACTTCGTGTACCACTCTCACTTCCCCGTTTCCTGTCACAGTCGCGAATTATGTGAGCTTGAATCTCTCTATTATTGCCTTCACGGTCTTTTCGCGAGGTATGCGCAGGAGGAACCAATATACTGGCCGACGTAAAATACGCTCACGAAATATTAACAGTAAACCACGACATCAAGCATAACGCTAAATTATAACGTACGCTACTGCAGTCGGATGGTCATCCTCGTTAAGTTTTCGCGCTTATTTAGAGAGCTTGTGACGAAACGTGATGCTCTTCTTGGTATCTTCTCTACTTCCTCAATCAATCCATTCTGGAAAGGATCAAAATGGTTCAAATGGCTCTGAGTACTATGGGACTTAACTTCTGAGGTCATCAGTCCCCTATAACTTAGAACTACTTAAACCTAACTAACCTAAGGACATCACACACATCCATGCCCGAGGCAGGATTCGAACCTGCGACCGTAGCGGTCGCGCGGTTCCAGACTGTAGCGCCTAGAGCCGCTCGGCCACATCGGCCGGCCTGGTACGGATCCTTGGGAACAATTTTCAAGTATCGGAAAAATGAGGCTTTTGTAAGCTACCTCATTTGAGGGAATCTGTCCAACCTGGCACATATGCCTTTGCTGCGATTTGTTTTATGCGGTCGTTCCAGTTTAAATAGCGATGTACGCCTACTCCCAAATATTTTATGGATGTGACTGCTTCAAGTGCTTGTTCGGCAATCGTGCAATCGTACAATAACGGATATTTCCGCCTATTTTGTGAGCAACGGATTCATTTGTTCATGTTGTGGGTTAACTGCCAATCCATTCACCAAGCGTCGATCCTCTACAGGTCTTCTTACATTCTGACATTTCACTAGAACTTTCTAGCGTTGTGGCTTTCAGTATACAACAGTATCATCTGCGAACAGCCCCATGAAGCTTCCGACGCTATCCGTCATGTCATTTGTATATATAATGAATATTAATGGTGCTATAAAACTTCCTTGAGGAATGTTCGAAGTTAGTTTTACCTCTGCAGCTTTCTCCCGTTAAGTGTGTACAGTAACTTACTTAGAATAAATGTACATTGAGAATTGCATGTAAGGAGAGTCTGCGATTTCTAAATACTGTGCCATTACACTGGAGTTGCAAACTGAATGTTCAGAAGTGTAGGAATCGTTTCCCTTCCTTCCCCTTGTCATGATTATTTAGTTGATCACGCTGTACGGACTTATGAAATAATTTAGCAGACAGTCGCGTACGCAGAGACTTAAACTGGAATGTACACATACACTAAAATGTAGATTAACTTATTTGAAACAAACACTCGTGTTGAAGCAGGGACCATAATTTCAGTAATTAATGTAACTGGAATAGAAGAGCGGCGTAATCCAGATAACTGTATCTGAAAACTGGTCTAGCAAGCATCATACACAAATTATATCAAAATACAGTGTAAAATACCCGAAACAAATTTTGAGACTTCCTTCACCACTTCAGTCACAAATATTCCGCCTTTATTGTGTTACATAATTCATTTCGGTCCTTATGGGTTCATTAGCCTTTGAGTCTTTCCCGGTTACGTTACACTTCACAGCCACCCAAGTTGGACCAATAATCGTTGTAGTATCTACAACAAACAAACACAACGGGCACCAGGACAATTACACAGTGTAGCTCTAACATGATAGCTGAAAATCTACTATGCATTTTAGAGCTATCCATACAATATTGAAATCTAATGTCTTCTGAAAATGGAGCCCAACATAAATCGACTTAAAATTTTGACGATCGTTGACATTCGGGGGTTCAAACTCGTCGTATCTACTGAATCCCACAAAACGCGAAAAAAAAAATTTTTTTTTTTGACAGTCCAACCACATGCAAGCAAGAAAGCCAATTTGGAACAATTCTCACCATCGTCAGTTCACAGCATTCGTATCAACTTCACCTTATTTCTGCTAACCTGGAGCATGCTCCAGACACACGACTCCAATTTTGGGAATGGTATCGAGGCAATCTTAGCGAGGATGATTGTTTACATAATCACTTTTGGGTCCGCTGACGCAATTCTTAGATACTACGGCCTCGACAACGCAGTGGTCACAAGCTATATGATTTTGGTTGGAAATAGGGCAATAATCCCGGAGTTTGTGTGTAATTACAATGCGAACAACTGTATTCGTTAGATCCTCTTTCCTTTTTCCTAGACGCTATAACACGATAGAGTTACAATTGCTTGCCAAGAGGAAAAACATTTATTCTACTTGACGGTCTGAATAGCCGGCGTTGACCGGGTATACACTTACTCCAATCCTATATTAGTCCACCTTCGCCTTCCCCCTCTCTCTCTCTCTCTGTCCATTTCCTCCTCCCTTTCTTTATCCATGTCTCTGCTGTCTCCTCTTGCCCGTATCTCTGGCCGGTTCCCCGCCACTGTCTACATCCCCATCTCATCCTCCGCCTCTCTCAGTCATTATCATTTTTCCTCTCTCTCTGTCTAACTCCTCGTCTTCATGTCCCTGCTCACCTCCTCCTCTCTCTCTGTCCATATCCTTCTTCCCCTTTCTCTGTCCATCTCCTCCTCCCCCCCCCCCCCACTATCTGCCCATCTTCGCCTCCTGCAGTGCACTTCCTCTCCCCTCTCTCTGTCCATCGCCTCCACCCAATCTATCTGTCCATCTCCTCTTTCCCCCTCTCTTCTCTCCGTCCATTCCTCCTCGCCCCTATCTGTGTCCATGCCCTCCTTCCCCCCTCTCTGACTCTGCATCTCCTCCTCCTCCTCCTCCTCCTCCCACCCTTCTCTGTCCATCACCCCACACCAATAGGAGGTTAGTGGCTCTTACCCTTATTGTATTTCTTTCCAGATAGTAGGTAACACATGTAACAAGTTTCGTTTAAATCAATCCATAGGTTTTGGAAGAACTTTTCATTCGTGATTCCCCCTGTATTCGCACATGTCACACACATATTTAAAATTTATGTAACATATTGCACGCATATTTGTACACGTATTTCAACTGTATCTCTAGCGAATTTCGCCCTTCAGTTTCATTTTCACACACCTCAATATTTATGACGTCTTATTTCCTGAATTATGTGTCGTACAATGATACAATTTTGTACGTACATTCAGTGGCATATGTGGATAGAGTCTGCGTAAAGTGCTGGGAATAGAGTTAGTAGTAAAGAAGTAATAAATTAAAACGTCATGCATCATGTGGCACTTTTTAACAAATCTCAATGTTTGTGACACTACATCTTCTGAACGACGTGTCGCATGTTAATGTAATTTTGCAGGTATATTCAGTGGTATATGTGACTACTTAAAAAAAAAAAAAAAAAAAAAAAAAAAAAAAAAAAAAAAAAACACTATGGGACTTAACATCTGTCATCAGTCCCCTAGAGTTAGAACTACTTACACCTAACTAACCTAAAGACATCACACACATCCATGCCCGAGGCAGGATTCGAACCTGCGACCATAGCAGCAGCGCGGTTCTGGACTGAAGCGCCTAGAACCGCTCGGCCACATCGGCCAGCATATGTGACTACTGTCTACAAAATGTGCTGATACTAAAAAAGTAATGAATTAAAACGCCGTGCTGGATGTGGAAGTTTTACTACATGAACAGCGAAAATGTGTTAAGCGATAAACTTTTTTATTTTCATCACTTTGGAGTATCTGCGGGGAAATGTTTCGTAAATGTTTGAAATTTTGTGTAAAGTTTGTTGCACGTGATTAAGTCCCTCATTCTCAAATGTTGCATGAATAAAGTCTGGGTACTTCAACGTCGTGGGCTACAATCATTTCTATCCTTCTCCCTCCCCCCCCCCTCTCATTTGTCAGATACGTGGTTCTTACTCCTTCAGGGCTTCTTTCCAGACAGTAAGTGGTATGTGTACCCAACTTGGTTCGAATCTAACCATTAGTGTACGACGAGATGTAGGACATACATACACATCTCCATTTTCATAATATGTATGGATGCCAGAGTCACCGCCTTTTTACAGTCACACAGAAACTTTTGGTTCAATGTAATGAAAATATTTGTAATAGCTGGACTCGGATTATAAGAAGATTAAATATCACATTTGGATTTTCGTTATTAAGTCTGTAGTTTTTTCTTTTTTGTTTATTGTATTGGATAAAAAAACTGAATTTCATGACATTACGTACAATTGTTGACCACAAAAGATCATGTTACAAGTATGAAATAACATTCCAGTATATCTCGTAGAGTGCCACACACAAGTAGTACGGAAATGCTATGTAAATTCAAATGAGAATAGCTGGAGTGAAGAAGACGTTCGATTCGCGAAACACTATAGAGAAGGGTTAGAGGCTGGCACTTACGACAGACTGAAGAACGATCCTACTGCCACCAACTAATATATCGCGAAAGGACCGCGAAGACAAGATAAGAGGAATCAAGGCTCGTGCGGAAGTTGCTAGGCAGTCGTTTTTCCCTCACTCCATTTGTGATTGTAACAGGAAAGGCAATGATTAGAAGTGATACAACGTACGCTTCGCCATGCACCACATAGTGGTCTGCGAAATATTTATGTCGATGTAAATGGAAATCGGTTGTATCCCTACGGAAAACCTACAACTGAATGCCCGAACAGCGATTTGAACCCTGCTCCCCCAGAAAGCGATACAGAGTGGACCGGCACGTCTGTTTTTTAACATGCCTAATTCGAATATATTTAAGCAATAAGCACAGAAAGAGCACAGGAGGAGGACTAGTAGAAATTTTACAAAAGAAACGAGACTGGAGTTGCACATTATATAAGCCTCGACGGAACCGGCCTTGCTAACTAGTTTGCACAGGACCAAGACCAAAAAGGCACGCCGTCGCATGAACGTTATTCACCTGCGATACTGCCAAAATTGCATCGCATATCGACGCCACAACGAATTCCTGAAACTATTCTACTGAATAAGACGATTACTAACAAACTTTACGGGTACTACATAGGCAAGCCTAGCGTTTATCCGGTGGTATGGAGTGCTCTGTTTTCATGATTTGCCAAATTCATTTTATTTTAATTTTGTGGTCCTATTCACTTCCTGGCGTCACAGTCGTTTGTTAACCTAAGGGAACGAAGTCGTCAGCCAAGTGTCCCTAAATTGCGTAACTTTGTTACGTATGTTATCTGTGGCGAAAACTGGGGACAAGGTCAGCATTTTCCTAAACAAGCGTAGGAAGTCGCCTAAGAACCACAATCAGACTGGCCGGTACATCAGACCAACACTCGTTAGTCCGACCTCTTGCGTAAGTATTCCAACTTAACAACCATTTGAACTTGCTTATTGTAGTCAAGCCTTGGTCTTCCTCTAATATCCCCATATACCCCCCCCCCCCCCCACACACACACACACACACACACACTTCATTCAGTATCAAATTGACGACTCTTTGGTGTCTCAGGATGTCCTATCAACTGATCTCTTCTTTTAGTCAAGCTGTGCCATAAATTCCTTCCCCCCCCCCCCCTCCCCATTCTGTTCAGTACATCCTCATTAGTTATTCGATTTCCCCGCCTATTTTCAGTATTCTTCTGTAGCAACACATATCAATAACTTCTAGTCTCTTCACTACTGAAATGCTTGACACCACGTTTCAGTTCTGTACAAGAGCACACTCCACACAAATGCCCTCAAAAGAGGCTTCCTCGATCTATATTCAATGTAAACAATTTTTTCCTTCTCATAGGCACTTTATTTGGTATTGCTTCTCTGTATTTTAAATCCTCTCTATTTCGGCCATCGTCCGTTATTTTGCCGCCCTAATAGCAAAACTCATCAACTACTTCTCGTGTCTCATTTCCTAATTTAACTTCCTCAGCACTGAGTATATTCGCTTACCTATGTGTCACTTTTGTTGATATTCTGTTCATATCAATATCACAAAACTAACCATTCTGTCCAACTGATCTTCGAAGTCCTTTGCTATCTCCGTCAGAATTACGTCACCAGCAAACATCAAAGCTTTTTTTCGTCTTCCTGAACTTTAATTCCCTTTCGAAATTTCTCCTTGGTTTCCCTCACAACTTCCTCAATATATATAATGAATAACATCGGGGATAGCCTAAGACCTGTCTCACTCCCTCCTCAACAACTGCTTCCCTTGCACGCCCTTCAAGTCTTTCAGCTGCAGCCTGGTTGCTGTACACATTGTACGAAACCTTTAATTCCTTGTATTTTATCCCTGCTACCTTCAAGATTTCAGAGTATATTGGAATCAACATTTTCAAAAGCTTTATATAAAACTAGAAATGCTATAAAAGTAGGGTTGTCTTTCCTTAACCTAAGATCAGCACTGCCTTGCATTTACCCGCATTTCCCTGGAACCCAAATTGCTCTTCCCCGAGGTCGATTTCTACCTGAAGCAAATCGTGGAAGACCGAAATCTGGCTGGCAGATGGTGATCTGAGCTACGGTCGTACCGAATATTAATCCATCGTCTTAACCATTCGTCCAGCTCAGTCGGTGAAACATCAACGAAGATACAGCAAAAAGTGTAAAACAGAACGTGCTTGTTTGTGTGGCCATCCTCCTCAGGCTGCACTGCATTTTATTTCTCCCAGACGTGTTTCGCCTTTTTCATTTTAAGGCATCATCAGTAGGATCTAGGATGATATAGTTTTGTTTTGATTTGTGTTGTTTGTAGATTATAAAACAGTTCACGTCTGTTTTTTTATGTAAAAGAGTGATTACTTACAGTTCTTCGCGTTTTTGGTTGGTATCTGCATTTCATTTCACATGTGAGCAGATGAGACGAAACGCAGATGCCAACCAAAAACGCGAATAACTATAAATAATCCCACTTTTACAAAAAAAAAACGAGACGTGAACACAAAAGTCAGTTTTTATTTACAAAAAAAAGTGTAAAGTATACTTGATCAGAATGAAAATGAAAAGAAAAGTTGAGATTGTACTGAAAACGACAAGATCTTTCGAGTAATGTGTTAGTGAAAACAAACGGACGCGACGCTGACGAAGCACTGTATAGTGTTCAGTTCGATTTACATGTGTGAATTTCTGGCCAAAATTACTACTGGTCGTGGGTCCGCGTCATATCTTATGCAAGTCAGCCTGCAACCACACTGCGAGGGATCAGTGAGTCAATGATTAACTGGCTGCGCCAAGTATGGAGTACACTGCAGCAAGCGCAAGCCCGGAAACAGGGATCTGTGTTGGCGTCTGCTAACCCGCACGTTGTCTTATTCTCGCCAAGCCCACTCTAACTATAATAATGGATGTTACGCTTTTGTATCTTCCAGTCTTTATTCTGATGTTTGCTTTGTTTTCGTGACATACGGCAAAGGTTGTAGAAGGATATGATATTTCTGCAAATAGTGTCCTCACACAAGAGAGACGAAATATCTCAAAGCAATATGCATTTTACGTTCTACAATACCCGAACAAAGAAAGAGCCAACACTATGCGTAAATACGAACGTAACTAGATACACGGTTGTAATGTAAGCTGCTTCAACAGTCAGATCTGTTTAACTAGAATAATATTTTTCGTTGTTATTTTGACACTTAGAAAGAACAAAGACAAAGGCTAAGAGAAACTGGCCGTATGTACTGCTTTCTAAACATTGTTTGATACGTAAAAATCAAATTCCACTTTGCATTGAGATATTTCGTCTCTCTTGTGTGAGGACACTATTTGCAAAAATATCAGGACCTCGAGCAACCTTTATCGTGTGTCACGGAAACAAAGCAAACACCCGAATAACACCCATTATTACGGTTTGAGTGGGTTCAATTGGCTCTGAGCACTATGGGACTTAACATCTGAGGTCATCAGTCCCCTAGAACTTTGAACTACTTAAACCTAACTATCTAAAGACATCACACACATCCATGCCCGTGGCAGGATTCGAACCTGTGAACATAGCGGTCGCGCGGTTCCAGACAAACGCCTAGAACCGCTCGGCCACAGCGGCCGGCGGTTAGAGTGGGCTCGCTCGAGAATACGTTAACTTCCGGGTTAGCAGACGCCAGCGCAGATCCCGGTTTCTGCGCATGCGCAGTCTGCAGCGCTCTCTACGCGGCGTAGTCATTTGATCATTGTCGTCACTGACCCATTCGCTATGTGATTCACAGAAATATATAACTAGACTGACAAAGGCACTTCTTCCACTGAAGCCTCATGTTTGGTGAGGTAGGATGACAGCGTCAGGAAGTTTGTGTACGATACTACTACGATTTTCTGAAATGAAATGACGTTCTGCAGTGCGTACCAGTTGAGTTTAACACATTAATTGAAGAATAGTGTTATAAGAAGTACATCAGCTTACATACAGTGTGACAAAAAATTAAACCATATTAAAAAAAAACAAATTAGTTACAAACAACGGCGTGTACACCCTTTCTTCAACATGAAAACGTCACTACAGATATTCGGATTTGGGTTATGACAAGTTCGATATGCCTGCCAGCATTGGTGATGATGAGGCGCAGATGAATAGCGAAATTCTGCATTACCCGCTGAAGTGTCGGAACATAATGCTGTCGATGACCTCCTGAATAGCTGTTTTTAGCTCAACAATTGGGTTGGGGTTATTGCTGTATACCTTGTCTTTAATATAGCCCCATAAAAAGGAGTCGCGTGTGTTCAGATCCGGAGAATATGGCGGCCAATCGAGGATCGTGCCAGTGGCCTTTGAGTACCTCTTAGCCAGAATGCAGTACCGACTTTCCTGCTTCGATGGGGTCGAGCTCCGTCTTGCAAGGACCCCATCTTGTCGAAATCGGGATAATTTTGGATAACAGAGATGAAATCATTTTCCAAAACCTTCACGCACCGTTCGGTAATTACAGTACCATCAAGGAATACCGCACCGATTACTCCGTGATTGGGCACTGCACACCACACAGTCACCCAATGAGGGCGAAGAGACTTCTCGATCGGGAAATGCGGATTCTCAGTCCCCCAAATGTGCCAATTTTGCTTACTGACGAACTCATCCATATGAAAGTGGACTTCGTCGCTAAACCAAACCATACAGCGCATACTAATTCCCATCATGCCCCGCAACCAACCGTGAAGTTTGAACGTCGTAACGCAAACCGTTCAGAAGTCATGATGATTTCATTTCGTATAGTTCAGTGGTCACGCTGTATACGCACGTTCAACGCAGACCGCAGTATTCGTAATAACACTCAAATGAATAAAGACACTTGTTATCAACAACAGCACGTTCTGCTTATAGGAGCATTTTCGTAAACGGCATACTATTCGAGGAAAAGCAGAAGTTGATCAAAACTGGTTAAAAACACAATCGTTAAGCTACATCTGTTCATAAGAGACTTATTAAACCTCTTAAAATACACATAATCTATTAAAACACTGGCGGTATTTCAGATAAGACAAATTGCTATGTATTTATTTAGTCTTACATATAATAAAAAAGCTAAAATGCCTAAGTTGTTTCTACTTACGCTTGCACTGAGATATATTACATTCCTTGTGATCTCCCGTCTGCTGTACAAAAACTACAGCTAAACACGACACATGTATTGGCCATTACACTAATGATATTGTGTACGGTATTTCCACTCTAGCAATGCATGTCTGTGGATTGATTAATGGTATGCTTACGGATATACTGTGTAGTAGTTTCTATTTTAGGCAGGCAGCGAGTACGCATAACGGAAAAACTCGCTGCAGCTGAAGGAGACGGATAGGTCGGTCGTCGAAATATGTACACGTATTGTGCACAAAATAGAAACAAGAACACAGAAATACATCCGAAAGCATATTATTATTGTTAGATATGTTTATAACTACATACAAATTTTGCTGGGAAAATACATGTAGAAGTTTTGAAAAGTTTGGATGACACTGTTCCTGTTCTTTCAGTTCGAAGGAGTGTGAAGAATTTATTATATGACCTTCGTCAAGAACATAAACTACGAATTTTGCTTTGTCCTCATAAGGCATGTGATAATGTAGCTATACAAACGCTCTGAAAAGTATTACAGGACACAAACATCAGTTAGAGTTTAATAAGGGCCATCCAGAATTTGTATAATGGTTGAATATAAAGAAAAAAACTTGGTAGTAAACAATTTCGAAAGATTCCTATCAACAAGGATTTGCTTTAAAACTATTAGATGACAACTACTCTCTATAAAATGTACGTAAAAAAATTGGATCCTTTTACCGACCTCCCAACTCAGATGATACAACTGCTGAAAGGTTCAAAGAAAACTTGAGTCTAATTTCAAACATGTACCCGACTCATACAATTAAAGGCTCAAGTTGGTACTGACTTCCATTTATCCCCGATATGTAGGCGAAAATACATGTTCAAATCCGGAGGTATGGATAAAAAATCAACCGAAATTGTGCTAAACCCATTTTCTGAACATTATTTTAAGCAATTATTTCATGAGCCTACTCGAACAGTATCCGGTTGTGGAAACACGCATACCTCCTACCAACACATAATCATGAGCTAATAATCAGCATTAAAACGGATACAGGGATTAGAGAACACACGGTTGTCATCCCAAATCCATCAGAAATAAACGAAAAATATATCTATTCGAAAAAGCTGATAA